>NC_091180.1:37749717-38012217 GCF_040958095.1 Procambarus clarkii | reverse complement strand
CAGGCCACACACTAGAAATTGAAGGGACGACGACGTTTCAGTCCGTCCTGGACCATTCTCAAGTCGATTGTCTTGACAATCGACTTGAGAATGGTCCAGGACGGACTGAAACGTCGTCGTCCCTTCAATTTCTAGTGTGTGGTCTGGTCAACATACTTCAGCCACGTTATTGTGACTCATCGCCTGCTTCAAGTTATTTCTAATGTCACTGATCTCACTGCAGTCCATGAATCATACTTGACTGTAGTACTTGATCACATTCAGTCCTCTGGGTTAATATGTAATTAGGCTATAATTTTAGCCTCTCAAAGAGTTAACAGGGAAATGAAGTCACATTTGAATTCTAACCCCTGCAACTCTAGTACGGGACATCCGTCCTGTACGAACAGACACACAGATGTGTGACTACTATTAACTAACATCAAAGTAATCAAATAATTTGAAGGAGGAGTATCGGTGTTCGTCTGTTCTAAATAGGACTGCAACCCGTGAGCAGCCCCCGGGGGAATTATGTCGGAAAACCCGACACCATTTAAAAATATTACATACAATAGGCAAATAATATTGCTGTTGTGTTGTATACACAAGTTACCCATTGAAAATGTAGCTTGTAGTGGAATTTTCCATCAATAGAAAATGGGATATCATTGCCACATAGTACTATAAATTCACCAGCTATTCTGTTGGGAATTATTCTTAAATACATTAGTCTTTGGACTTTTAATATCATAAAAACATCTCATTTGAGTTAACTTAATTATCAGTATCAAAATAAAGTAAATGTGACCCTTCTATCACTTACTGACATTGGACAAGGAAAACCAAGGCGTCAGTGGTGAGAGAGGTCAGCCATTGTTTGTTAGACCGAGTCATTGGAGCGAGTTCAGCTCCTATAATTTCTCTTGGACTTAGTGTTATGGAGATCAAAGTGCTCTACCATCATCAACACGCTGTCAACAACCACAAGGGAAGTGTCTTTCCGAAATCTTATCTAAGTCATTATTGGCCAGTAATGTTAGGTAGATATGATTAATTCTAGTTAGAATACGAACGATCGACTCAACACAGGTAATTAAGCCTTGGTCCTTATCATATATAATATACAGTGTTTTCTCTGATATAGCTGTCATATATTAGGATTCCGGCTTGACAGCTAGTGCCCTTTGACAGGAACAAGAAGAGGAAGCAAGAATTAATTTTGGTACATCAGTTATTATGGGTGATGGAAGCTAGCCTCACATGAGGATAATTTGGTGTCTACATCCTAGTTATATCTGGTGGACTAAGCCTGCTGTACAATAAGTTAAGGCACCTCCAATTTATTTACTAATATATGTAGTTAATACTGTAGTTTGATTGACTGCATATATATAAATTTAATATAATAAAAAAATGTGTAAGGGTCGATTTGTGAGAATTATTGCAGAAATACACCCACTTAACATCATACAAATTGCTATCGAAATATGTAAATTAATGTAAATATAAATTCTATATAAATTCATTTAAATTAAATATAAATCTCACAGGTCGGTTCCCACAGTGTGTTCACTAGTGTTGGTGTGATCACTTGTGTTGTGTTCACTAGTGTTGGTGTGATCACTTGTGTTGTGTTCACTAGTGTTGGTGTGTTCACTGGTGTTGTGTTCACTGGTGTTGTGTTCACTGGTGTTGTGATCACTGGTGTTGGTGTGTTCACTAATGTTGGTGCGTTCACTGGTCTTGTGTTCACTAGTGTTGGTGTGTTCACTGGTCTTGTGTTCACTGGTCTTGTGTTCACTGGTGTTGTGATCACTGGTGTTGTGTTCACTAGTGTTGGTGTGTTCACTGGTGTTGTGTTCACTGGTGTTGTGTTCACTGGTGTTGTGTTCACTGGTGTTGTGTTCACTGGTGTTGTGATCACTGGTGTTGTGATCACTGGTGTTGTGTTCACTAGTGTTGGTGTGTTCACTAATGTTGGTGCGTTCACTGGTGTTGTGTTCACTAGTGTTGGTGTGTTCACTGGTGTTGTGTTCACTAGTGTTGGTGTGTTCACTGGTGTTGTGTTCACTAGTGTTGGTGTGTTCACTATTGTTACTGTGTTCACTGGTGTTGTGTTCATTAGTGTTTGTGTGTTCACTAGTGTCGGTGTGTTCACTAGTGTCGGTGTGTTCACTAGTGTTGTGTTCACTAAAACCCACCATCCCCCAGTTCCCTGTCCCCTTTTCCTCCCTACAATTTTACATTCCCCCGTACCCTCGTCGCCACCATCTTAGAGAAATGTGGAGCTTGTGTGTGAGGGTGGCAAAACTCTTGAATAGAATTAGTCAGAGTCTCGAGAGTCAGCTTTCCTAGGCAGCTCTGAGCCTATAGGTAGGAACAGTAGAGTGAGCACAATCTATATATATATATATATATTGTGCATATATGATGTATGTATATAGATGTATGTATATAGATGTATGTATATAGATATGTCGTACCTAACAGCCAGAACGCACTTCTATGCCTACTATTCAAGGCCCGATTTGCCTAATAAGCCAAGTTTTCATGAATTAATTGTTTTTCGACTACCTAACCTACCTAACCTAACCTAACCTAACTTTTTCTGCTACCTAACCTAACCTAACCTATAAAGATAGGTTAGGTTAGGTTAGGTAGGGTTGGTTAGGTTCGGTCATATATCTACGTTAATTTTAACTCAAATAAAATAAAATTGACCTCAAACATAATGAAATGGGTAGCTTTATCATTTCAAATGAAAAAATTTAGAGAAAATATATTAATTCAGGAAAACTTGGCTTATTAGGCAAATCGGGCCTTCCATAGTAGGCTGAGAAGTGCGTTCTGGCTACTAGGTACGACAGATATATATATATAGATGTATATATATGTATGTATATATATGTATGTATATATATGTATGTATATATATATATATATATATATATATATGTATATATATATATGTATATATATATGTATATATATATATATATATATATATATATATATATATATATATATATATATATATATATATATATATATATATATATATATATATATATATATATATATGTCGTACCTAGTAGCCAGAACGTACTTCTCAGCCTACTATTCAAGGCCCGATTTGCCTAATAAGCCAAGTTTTCATGAATTAATTGTTTTTCGACTACCTAACCTACGTAACCTAACCTAACCAAACTTTTTCGGCTACCTAACCAAACCTAACTTATAAAGATAGGTTAGGTTAGGTTAGGTTGGTTAGGTTCGGTCATATATCTATGTTAATTTTAACTCCAATACAAAAAAATTGACCTCATACATAATGAAATGGGTAGCTTTATCATTTCATAAGAAAAAAAATAGAGAAAATATATAAATTCAGGAAAACTTGGCTTATTAGGCAAATCGGGCCTTGCATAGTAGGCTGAAAAGTGAGTTCTGGCTACTAGGTACGACATATATATATATATATATATGACAATGTCAGGCCACGGAGGAAAAATGAAACTGGAATTTCCTTAAGTACTTTCGTATATTAATACATCTTCAGAAGGAGTCCTTCTGAAGATGTATTAATATACGAAAGTACTTAAGGAAATTCCTGTTTCATTTTTCCTCCGTGGTCTGACATTGTCACATTTTTAATCACGTGTTTATTTTCGTGATATACACACACATTATATATATATATATATATATATATATATATATATATATATATGCGGAAAATCCACAGAGAAATATGAAATGAGGTGAATGTTTCGGCTTGTTAAAGCCTTTGTCAACACCAGACTGACTGATTTTCCGCATAAAATGATCAGTGTTTTGTGATCGTCAATCACAATTTTTGTGATCGTCAATTTGTATATATATATATATATATATATATATATATATATATATATATATATATATATATATATATATATATATATATACACACACACACATGCAATAATTGTTCCCATACCGAACCCAGTGACCCTGGCAATTACAGACCTATCAGCCTCGTGTCATGCACTTGCAAGATGCTTGAAAGGATCATTCTAAACCGACTGTTGCACAAAATAGGCAGGTTAGGGGAGGGGGTTAACGGATCTGTTAAAGGACGGAGCACTGCAAATTGTATAGTTAATTACCTGGCTAATGACGCAGCTAAGTACTCTGTATTTGTCGACATCAATGGAGCTTTCGACAAAGCACAGGGGATTGCAATCCTGGACGAGCTTGCATGCATAGGTGTCAAGGGGAGACTCATGAAATGGATTGAAGACTATCATACAGGAAGAAAAGCCAAGGTCTGCTTCAATGGAGCGGTCTCAAGAACAGTGAATATGGAACTCGGGACCCCCCCTAGGAGGAGTCTTAAGCCCCACACTATACAATGTACTTATGAATGCCATTGCAAATATTGATTTTCCGGAAGGAACACAAGAAGTGGGATATGCAGTCGATATTCTAATACAAGCTCCCAACTTGGGAAAAATTAAACAACCTATTGAACTCCTCGGAAGGAAATGTATTGAGCTCGGTTTCACTTTCTCCACAAACAAGACAAAAGCCTACTCTCATCACAAGAGGGGAGAAAATGAAGAACTACAAATTAATGTTGTAACACTTGAATTGGTTGACCACTATCGGTACCTTGGCATCACTGTCGGCTCTAACAAGGGGAAGAAAGAGGAGCTCAACCAACTCATAGGAACATGCAAAAGTTGACTCAGTGTACTGAAAGCCATGACCTGGAATGGGCATGGAGCCTCTATTGTCGTGCTAAAAATGATGTACACAGCCTATGTTCGCTCCGTCATAGACTATGCAGCACCAGTTTTATGCACCTACTCTCAAAGCGATATGAAAAAGATCGAAAGCATTAAGAATGAAGCCATGACAATCATTCTTGGAGTTCAAAGAACTGCCAAAACGTCTAATCTACGAGAGGAGTTGTCCCTCCCCAGTGTAAAAGCAGAATTAAGGAGCTTAATGCTAAGCTTGCAATTAGGACAGCTAGAGATCCCCATTATAATGATATTGCTAAGAAAAAACAGAGTTCTGTGCTACTTTCAGGGGAAAACAGGAGAAGCAAAAAATGGCATCACAGATCAGTCTGCTACCTCGAAGAACTTCACCTGCTTGAGCAAGCCCGTGAGCTCATGCCTGTAGAGAGGTTATCTCCCTGGGAGGATGACTCATGCAAGATCATCATCAATGAAATGGCAATGAAAAAATCCAACATGATACCACAAGAAATGAGGCACAAGTATATCGATGAAATTTATAAAGCCGGAGATGAACCTTATCAAATCTACACTGACGGATCATCTAATCCTGTCAATGGTAGGGCTGGTGCAGCATACACGGTAATTAAGGATAATGCTTTCCAACGCAGAAATGAAGAAAAAGCGCGTAATGAGAACTATACCTCTTCAACGCAAGCAGAGTAAACTGCTATTGTTATGGCGTTAAGGTTTCTAGAACGGAACAAAAATGGTGCAGTGATTTGAACTGACTCAAAAGCAGCACTTCAAAGCCTAAATACAAATCGGGCAGAAAATCTTGCAATAGTCGCTGAAATTAAGAGAGATGTGAGAGTACTTACCAATCAGGGAAGAGTCATCAAGTTTCTGTGGATCCCCTCCCATGTTGGAATATGTGGGTATGAACGACCAGATGTGCTGGCTCCTGAAGGCACTGAAGGAGACCATATTGAATACTTTATACCCAAGACTCTACGACAAAATAGAGATATTGTCAGGCAGCATCACCGTGACAAGGTAACTGATGAAGGGAGGATAGAAGCACAAACCAGTGAATCTGTACGATGGTACAACATGATTGCAGCTGGCAATCCGAATCATTATGGACGAAGAGGAGGTGGACGCGGGAGAGTCAGTAATAACGAGAATCCATCTTGGATACAAATATCCATGAAGATACGGAATGGAAGCAACTGTTGATCAGCGAAGTTGCAGAATCTGTGATGGGAATGACGGACACCGCCTAGACCACTATCTACGTGAATGTGAACACCTGAGAGACATTAGGAGTATGTGTAGAATAATAAACCCCACATTGTTTGAATTAGGAAAACACTATTTGTCAAATATTGATACTGTTCTTAAAAGATTTCCCCATTTTGGACCCGCAAGATAACGTAAGCTTTTAAGGGTTGACAGATGTTAATCTTCTTGTTTGAGGAGCTGTTCACTTGAGACAGTTAAGCAAGTCCCAGCTGTGTCTGGGTACAAGTGACAGGATGAACAACCCAGCGGATTTTCTTCCTTTTGGGGAGTGTTGAACATGCAGCTATGGCGGTGTGTCCACTCACAAGATGAGTGGCGCTGCCTAATAAACTCGCCTCTCGGGGCAAAATTTAAACTTAAAATCTGTGGCAGCCACACACGCTGTGCTATACCAGTGTCTGTGTACTCACCTATTTGTGTTTGTGGGGGTTGAGCTTTGGCTCTTTGGTCCCGCCTCTCAACTGTCAATCAACTGGTGTACAGATTCCTGAGCCTACTGGGCTCTATCATATCTACATTTGAAACTGTGTATGGAGTCAGCCTCCACCACATCACTGCCTAATGCATTGTATTTGTTAACTACTCTGACACTGAAAAATTTCCTTCTAACGTCTCTGTGGCTCATGTGGGTACTCAGTTTCCACCTGTGTCCCCTTGTTCGTGTCCCAACAGTGTTGAATAGTTTATCCTTGTTTACCCGGTCGATTCCCCTGAGGATTTTGTAGGTTGTGATCATGTCTCCTCTTACTCCTCTGTCTTCCATTGTCGTAAGGTGCATTTCCCGCAGCCTTTCCACGTAACTCATGCCTCTTAGTTCTGGGACTAGTCTAGTGGCATATCTTTGGACTTTTTCCAGGTTCGTCTTGTGCTTGACAAGGTACGGGTCTCAAAACCGATTTCTCTTATATTGGAGTCGTTCAGAGTGAAGACCTTGTCGAGTCTCACTGGTTCGTCATTTCCTCTCATCCTTGTGGGTTCTCTGACATGCTGGGTTAAAAAGTTTTTAGTCACCACCTCCAGTAGTTTGGCTCTCCACGTATCCTCGCCTCCATGCAGTTCCTTGTTCTCCCAGTCAATCCTTCTGCGATTGAGGTCCCCCATGATGAGCAGGTGGGATCTATTTCTACAGGCAGCAGAGGCTGCCCTCTCAATTATAGTGTTAACTGTCATGTTGTTGTTTTCGTACTCATGACTGGGTCTTCTGTCATTTGGTGGAGGGTTGTATATTACTGCTACGACTATTCTTGGTAATCTCATTGTCATGGTGCCTGCTATGTAGTCTCTGAACCCCTCACAGTCCGGGAAAGCCATCTCCTTAAAACTCCATTCCTTTCTCATGAGTAGGACCACTCCGCCTCCTCCCCTACCTTCCCTCTCTTTCCTTATTACTGTGTACTCCTGGGGAAACACGGCATTCGTTATGATTCCAGAGAGTTTTGTTTCCGTGAGTCCGATTACATCTGGGTTCACTTCTTGTGCTCTATCCCTTAGTTCACTTGTCTTGCTTGTGATCCAATCTATGTTCGAGTACATCATCCTGAAACTGACTCTCTTCTGCTTCTTCTCTAGGGGGGTGGGGAGGACCTGTGGGATCTGGGGTGAGTGGGAGCTGGGTGATCTGGTACGGGGAGACTGGTGGAGGAGGAAGGGCTTGTAGGGGGGGGGAGAGGGAGAGGTTAGGGGGGTGAGAGGGCGAGGGTAGGGGGGGAGAGGGCGAGGGTAGGGGGGGGAGAGGGCGAGGGTCGGGGGGGAGAGTGAGAGGGGGAGTGTTGGGGGGGTGAGAGGGGGAGTGTTGGGGGGTGAGAGGGGGAGTGTTGGGGGGTGAGAGGGGGAGGGTTGGGGGAGCATGGGGGGAGGAGAGGCTTTGGGAGAGGGGGGAAGGGCTTGGGGGGCAAAAAAGGGGGAAGTGCGGGGAAAGGAATGCTGAGGTGGATGTGGAAGAGGGGAGGGTTTATGGGAGTGGTGGAGAGGGGAAGACTTAGGTGGGTTGGGGAGAGTGGGGGGCTTAGGGAGGGAGAACGGAGGGCTTGGGGGTGGGAGAGATGGGAGGGCATGTGGGAGAAGGGAGGTCCTGGGTAGAGGGGTGAGTGGGAGGAGGGGGAGGAGGGGGGTGAGTGGGAGGAGGGGGAGGAGGGGGGTGAGTGGGAGGAGGGGGAGGAGGGGGGTGAGTGGGAGGAGGGGGAGGAGGGAGGTCGGTTAGGGGAGGGTGCCCTAGATGGTTACTTTGTGGGGGCTGACAGGGGATGGGGCAGGTAGGGTGTCTGTTGGGTAGAATGTGGGGTGGTGCCCCACTCCCTGTGGCTGTTGCACTGTTTGAGGAGGGTTCCTCACTCCCCTCTGGGATTGTAGGGTTCGGGGTTGTGGTTCTCTGATTCCTTTCTCTCTCTCTGCGCTCCTTCCTCGCGTCTGCTGCCTGCTTTCTCTCTTCCCTTGTCATATGCCTCTGCAGGAATACTTTTTTGAACTTCTGTACATTTGCTAGACAGCTCTTCCTTGCTAACAGTTCCTCTTTCGTGATTTCGTTCATGAATACCACCTTTATCATTCGATCTCTGTCCTTGTTGTACTTTCTAAGCCTGAAAACCTTTTTAACATTTTGGTCAGTTTCCTCCATCGTTACCTCTTTAAGGATCTTAGTAACTGTTTTTGTCCTTGTCTCTCCGCTCCTTTGGGCTGGTCGCTGTTTGCTCTTTAATGCCTGCTACTACTACTGCTCCTTTTCTCTCTATCAGCCGGCTAGTACATCTAGCTGCTTACTGAGAGGAAGCCACTTCCATGGCAACTTCCCTAACTGCAGACCTAGCTTCAGGGCTCTTTTTAAGCATATCAGCAAATGAGAGCTGAGTTGTGGAGGTCCCCTCCACAGTAGCATTCCCATCTCCCTGAGGTACGATTTGTGTCTGGTATTGCAGAGGAGTCTCCTTCAGGCATCTTATCTCCTCCTTTGCTGTCCTTAGTGCACCCTGCAGGTTGGCTACTGTCTCCCTCATTACCCTCAGTCCTTCACTGAATTCATCCTGCATATACTGGAATACTTCCCTCATCCAGTCTTCCTGTTCCACCCATCCTCTGAGTTTGTTCCAGCCGCGATTGTTCTCCTGCGTGTCAGGAGGACAATTGAGAGAGAGGAGAGGAGAGAGAGAGGAGAGAGAGAGAGAGGAGAGAGAGAGAGAGAGAGAGAGAGAGGAGAGAGAGAGAGAGAGGAGAGAGAGAGAGAGAGGAGAGAGAGAGAGAGGAGAGAGAGAGAGGAGAGAGAGAGAGGAGAGAGAGAGGAGAGAGAGAGAGAGAGAGAGAGGAGAGAGAGAGAGAGGAGAGAGAGAGAGAGAGGAGAGAGAGAGGAGAGAGAGAGAGAGGAGAGAGAGAGAGAGGAGAGAGAGAGAGGAGAGAGGTAGAAGACAGAGAGAGAGGGGGAGAGCTACAGTGGGGGGGGATTTATAGAGGGGGAGGGAGAGAGAGAGAGAGAGAGAGAGAGAGAGAGAGAGAGAGAGAGAGAGAGAGAGAGAGAGAGAGAGAGAGAGAGAGAGAGAGAGAGAGAGAGAGAGAGAGAGAGAGAGAGAGAGAGAGAAAGGGGGAGAAGGAAGGGAAAGGAAGGGGGGGATAGAGAGAGAGAGAGAGAGAGAGAGAGAGAGAGAGAGAGAGAGAGAGAGAGAGAGAGAGAGAGAGAGAGAGAGAGAGAGAGAGAGAGAGAGAGAGAGAGAGAGAAAGGGGGGAGAAGGAAGGGAAAGGAAGGGGGGAGAGAGAGAGAGAGAGACAGAGAGAGAGAGAGAGAGAGAGAGAGAGAGAGAGAGAGAGAGAGAGAGAGAGAGAGAGAGAGAGAGAGAGAGAGAGAGAGAGAGAGAGAGAGAGAGAGAGAGAGAGAGGGAGAGAGAGAGAGGGAGAGAGAGAGAGGGAGAGAGAGGGAGAGAGAGGGAGAGAGAGGGAGAGAGAGAAAGAGAGATAGGGAGAGAGAGAGAGAGGGAGGTGTGTGTACTCACCTAGTTGTGTTTGCGGGGGTTGAGCTCTGGCTCTTTGGTCCCGCCTCTCAACTGTCAATCAACAGGTGTACAGATTCCTGAGCCTATCGGGCTCTGTCATATCTACACTTGAAACTGTGTATGGAGTCAGCCTCCACCACATCACCCCCTAATGCATTCCATTTGTCAACCACTCTGACACTAAAAAAGTTCTTTCTAATATCTCTGTGGCTCATTTGGGCACTCAGTTTCCACCTGTGTCCCCTTGTGCGTGTTCCCCTTGTGTTAAATAGACTGTCTTTATCTACCCTATCAATCCCCTTCAGAATCTTGAATGTGGTGATCATGTCCCCCCTAACTCTTCTGTCTTCCAGCGAAGTGAGGTTTAATTCCCGTAGTCTCTCCTCGTAGCTCATACCTCTCAGCTCGGGTACTAGTCTGGTGGCAAACCTTTGAACCTTTTCCAGTTTAGTCTTATCCTTGACTAGATATGGACTCCATGCTGGGGCTGCATACTCCAGGATTGGCCTGACATATGTGGTATACAAAGTTCTGAATGATTCTTTACACAAGTTTCTGAATGCCGTTCGTATGTTGGCCAGCCTGGCATATGCCGCTGATGTTATCCGCTTGATATGTGGTGCAGGAGACAGGTCTGGCGTGATATCAACCCCCAAGTCTTTTTCCTTCTCTGACTCCTGAAGAATTTCCTCTCCCAGATGATACTTTGTATCTGGCCTCCTGCTCCCTACACCTATCTTCATTACATTACATTTGGTTGGGTTAAACTCTAACAACCATTTGTTCGACCATTCCTTCAGCTTGTCTAGGTCTTCTTGAAGCCTCAAACAGTCCTCTTCTGTTTTAATCCTTCTCATAATTTTAGCATCGTCCGCAAACATTGAGAGAAATGAATCGATACCCTCCGGGAGATCATTTACATATATCAGAAACAAGATAGGACCGAGTACAGAGCCCTGTGGGACTCCACTGGTGACTTCACGCCAATCGGAGGTCTCACCCCTCACCGTAACTCTCTGCTTCCTATTGCTTAGATACTCCCTTATCCACTGGAGCACCTTACTAAAGTGTGTGTGTGTGTGTGTGTGTGTGTATGGAGGGGAGATGGAAGAGAGGGAGGAGGGGGAGGGCCCTGTGGTTTGGAGGCTGTGTGTATTGTTAGTGGAGGGGGTGGGGGTGAAAGAAGGGGGGGAGGAGTTGCCTGTGTAGGGTGCAGTGTTTTTCACGCTTGGGTGTCAGAAAACTAGTTCTCACATGAGCCGAACATTTCCCTTGAGGTTCGTTTCCGTTTGCTAACTTATATCTAAGATTAACTATTAAAAAGCAATAACTCTGTACTCCGTTTGACTGACTTTTTGAGAGGCCGTACCTTACCGGCAGGCATGTGCAGAATACCCCCGTTGAAAACCAGAGGTGCAACAGGTATTCTGAGAGAGAACTCTATCAACATCAGAGGCCCGAAGCTGTTCAACATGCTTCCACTACACATAAGGGGCATAACTGGCCGACCCCTCACAGTGTTCAAGAGAGAACTGGATAAGCACCTCCAAAGGATACCTGATCAACCAGGCTGTGACTCATACATCAGGCTGCGAGCAGCCACGTCCAACAGCCTGGTTGATCAGTCCGGCAACCAGGAGGCCTGGTCGACGACCGGGCCGCTGGGACGCTAAGCCCCGGAAGCACCTCAAGGTAACCTCAAGGTAAGGTACCGCCAATTCAAAACATCCCATAGCACAAACAGGTGTTAAAAGTACAGTTGACAGTCGAGTGTAGGCCTGCTGTCTCCATCCACGCCGCTGCCAGGCATAGGTCCCTCTAGCTTGTCATTATCTATCACTAGTACTCTGTTTCTTGTTCCTCTTCGCACCGATATAATACTAATGCTACATGTTTAGAATCACTTCTTCACTATCCTATTCACTATTTGTTATGATCTTCACTATCACATCTAGTTGTGTACATTCTGGCCAAGCAGTAGCCCACGTGCTTGCCCTGGTACTGATGTCGTACCCCTGAACTTGTATAATATTCACTATCGGACACAATCCATAAATTTGCTAGTTTCTAATTGGTGTGTTACACTTTGTATTATCACTGTACACCGAATTTCCCACGTATCCCTCTGATGTCCCGAAATATGAAGCCTTGTTGACGAGCGCGGCGCAACGTGTACTGACCTAGTTGTACTCACCTAGTTGTGCTTGCGGGGGTTGAGCTCTGGCTCTTTGGTCCCGCCTCTCAACTGTCAATCAACAGGTGTACAGGTTCCTGAGCCTATTGGGCTCTATCATATCTACACTTGAAACTGTGTATGGAGTCAGCCTCCACCACATCACTTCCTAATGCATTCCATTTGTCAACCACTCTGACACTAAAAAAGTTCTTTCTAATATCTCTGTGGCTCATTTGGGCACTCAATTTCCACCTGTGTCCCCTAGTGCGTGTGCCCCTTGTGTTAAACAGCCTGTCTTTATCAACCCTGTCAATTCCCTTGAGGATCTTGAATGTGGTGATCATGTCCCCCCTAACTCTTCTGTCTTCCAACGAAGTGAGGTTTAGTTCCCGTAGTCTCTCCTCGTAGCTCATACCTCTCAGCTCGGGTACTAGTCTGGTGGCAAACCTTTGAACCTTTTCCATTTTAGTCTTATGCTTGACTAGATATGGACTCCATGCTGGTGCCGCATACTCCAGGATTGGTCTGACATATGTGGTATGCAATGTTCTGAAAGATTCCTTACATAAGTTTCTAAAGGCCGTTCTTATGTTAGCCAACCTGGCATATGCTGCTGCTGTTATCCTCTTGATATGAGCATCAGGGGACAGGTCTGTGTGTGTGTGTGTGTGTGTGTGTACTCACCTAATTGTACTCACCTAATTGTGCTTGCGGGGGTTGAGCTCTGGCTCTTTGGTCCCGCCTCTCAACCGTCAATCAACTGGTGTACAGATTCCTGAGCCTATTGGGCTCTATCATATCTACATTTAAAACTGTGAATGGAGTCAGCCTCCACCACATCACTTCCTAATGCATTCCATTTGCTAACTACTCTGACACTGAAAAAGTTCTTTCTAACGTCTCTGTGGCTCATTTGGGTACTCAGCTTCCACCTGTGTCCCCTTGTTCGCGTCCCACCAGTGTTGAAAAGTTCGTCCTTGTTTACCCGGTCGATTCCCCTGAGGATTTTGTAGGTTGTGATCATGTCCCCCCTTACTCTTCTGTCTTCCAGTGTCGTGAGGTGCATTTCCCGCAGCCTTTCCTCATAACTCATGCCTCTTAGTTCTGGGACTAGTCTAGTAGCATACCTTTGGACTTTTTCCAGCTTCGTCTTGTGCTTGACAAGGTACGGGCTCCATGCTGGGGCCGCATACTCCAGGATTGGTCTTACATATGTGGTGTACAAGATTCTGAATGATTCCTTACACAGGTTCCTGAACGCCGTTCTGATGTTAGCCAGCCTCGCATATGCCGCAGACGTTATTCTCTTTATGTGGGCTTCAGGAGACAGGTTTGGTGTGATATCAACTCCTAGATCTTTCTCTCTGTCTGTTTCATTAAGTACTTCATCTCCTATTCTGTATCCTGTGCCTGGCCTCCTGTTTCCACTGCCTAGTTTCATTACTTTGCATTTACTCGGGTTGAACTTCAACAGCCATTTGTTGGACCATTCACTCAGTCTATCCAGGTCATCTTGTAGCCTCCTACTATCATCCTCTGTTTCAATCCTCCTCATAATTTTTGCATCGTCGGCAAACATTGAGAGGAACGAATCTATACCCTCTGGGAGATCATTTACATATACCAGAAACAGTATAGGTCCAAGGACTGACCCCTGCGGGACTCCACTTGTGACGTCTCGCCAATCTGAGACCTCACCCCTCACACAGACTCGTTGTCTCCTGTTGCTTAGGTATTCCTCTATCCACCGGAGTACCTTCCCTCTCACTCCAGCCTGCATCTCCAACTTTCGCACTAGCCTCTTGTGTGGCACTGTATCAAAGGCTTTCTGACAATCCAAAAATATGCAGTCTGCCCACCCTTCTCTTTCTTGCCTTATTTTTGTTGCCTGGTCGTAGAATTCAAGTAACCCTGTGAGGCAGGACCTGCCATCCCTGAACCCATGTTGATGCTGTGTTACAAAGTTCCTTCGCTCCAGATGCTCCACTAGTTTTTTTCGCACAATCTTCTCCATCAGCTTGCATGGTATGCAGGTTAGGGACACTGGCCTGTAGTTCAGTGCCTCCTGTCTATCCCCTTTCTTGTATATCGGGACTACGTTAGCTGCTTTCCAAGTATCTGGCAGTTCCCCTGTTGCCAGTGATTTGTTATACACTATGGAGAGTGGTAGGCTCAGTTCTCTTGCTCCTTCCTTTAGAACCCAAGGGGAGATTCCATCTGGGCCTATAGCCTTCGTCACGTCCAACTCTAGTAAACACTTCCTTACTTCCCCACTGGTAATCTCAAACTCTTCCAGTGGTTCCTGGTTAGCTATTCCCTCACTTACCTCTGGAATTTCTCCTTGTTCTAAGGTGAAGACCTCCTGGAATTTCTTATTCAATTCCTCACACACTTCCTTGTCATTTGTAGTGAATCCTTCCGCCCCTATCCTTAATCTCATAACCTGTTCCTTTACTGTTGTTTTTCTCCTAATGTGGCTATGCAACAATTTAGGCTGAGTCTTTGCCTTGCTTGCGATGTCATTTTCGTATTGTCTTTCTGCCTCTCTTCTCATCCTGACATATTCATTCCTGGCATTCTGGTATCTTTCTCTGCTCTCCAGTGTCCTGTTATTCCTATAGTTTCTCCATGCCCTTTTACTTTGCTGCTTAGCTAGCCTACATCTTTGATTAAACCATGGGTTTCTCATCTTCATTTCTCTGTTTTCCTTTTGGACTGGGACAAACTTGTTTGCTGCGTCCTTGCACTTCTGCGTGATGTAATCCATCATATCTTGGGCCGTCTTTCCCCTGAGCTCTGTTTCCCATGCTATATCTGTTAGGAATTTTCTTATCCCCTCATAGTTTCCCTTTCGGTATGCTAACCTTTTGGTTTCGGTATCCCTCCTCGAGTTCAATAACCCTTCTTCAATCAAGTACTCAAACACCAGTACACTGTGGTCGCTCATTCCTACTGGGTCCTCAAAACCGATTTCTCTTATGTCGGAGTCGTTCAGAGTGAAGACTAGGTGTGTGTGTGTGTGTGTGTGTGTGTGTGTGTGTGTGTGTGTGTGTGTGTGTGTGTGTGTGTGTGTGTGTGTGTGTGTGTGTGTGTGTGTGTGTGGTGTGTGTGTGTGTGTGTGTGGTGTGTGTGGTGTGTGTGGTGTGTGTGTTGTGTGTGTTGTGTGTGTGTGTTTTGTGTGTGTGTGTGTTTTGTGTGTGTGTGTGTGTATGTGTGTGTGTGTGTGTGTGTGTGTGTGTGTGTGTGTGTGTGTGTGTGTGTGTGTGTGTGTGTGTGTGTGTGTGTGTGTGTGTGTGTGTGTGAGGGGAGGCAGCCAGCGCTGACCACAGGGTACCTCACCACCTGTTTACTAAAGAGGCCTGTGGTCACTTAGGGTGGCAGTAAAGACCCTATTATACTGTGTTGTAAAGACCATTCTCCTCTGGCATACTTAACCCTCATCTTTTAGTCCCACTGAGACCCACTGAGAGTGCTCTACCCCTCAGTGCAGGTTTATGGCTGTTGGCGCTGATGACTGGTAAGGCATGCTGCCTGCTCTGCCATTTGTCGTGCTAATCATCATTATATGATTATCAATGATAACCAGGTATCGGACGAACTTACTTCAATTACCGTCGCCTGAAGAAGCAGGTATGGAGGAGGTAGCTGCTGGACCCCTCAGGGTTCTCCCCTACCGTGACCAGTGGCACTGTTACCCCACCACCCAGTGATGGGTTTGTGGATTTGGTAAGTAAGAGCCAGAGAAGGAAACAAGGGAAACAGAAGCCTGGTGAACAACAGGGTGGACGACGTCCAGTAGCACAGAGGAGCGAGTACACACGTCTGACCTTCCCTAAAGGCACGAGTGTGGCGACAGGATTGTGTGGAGTAAGAAACTGAGCAAGGTGTACCCACCTGGCTCTGCAGGCGTGGTACGTCCACATGTCAACTCTCCATATGGGTATGTGTCAAGAGAGAAGCAGCAAGTTGTGGAGGCTCTTCTACAAGGGAAAATAGGCGATGTAAAGTTCTCCCATCTAGATAACCCAACACGGAACAAGAAGATGGATGAATACCTAGTCTACAGGTACAGTCACGGGTATCCACTAGAGTGGGCCTATGTATTAGATGGGGTACACAAAGCACGAAGATTGACCAAGAATGGTAAGACTACTGAAGCCACCTGGCGAGTATTCGTTTGGTGGGTTGTATGTGCGCCCCAGCACGTTCAGGGTGTGTCAGCCAGACCCTGCGGAGTGTTATGTGTGCTGTGGCAGTGGTCACATAGCTAAGCACTGCTGGCGCCCCACACCCATGTGTGCTCTCTGTTCCAGTGATCACCCACTGAAGGACTAGCAGTATAAGAAGACCAGAGGCCAAAGAAAGCTGGAACAGGAGCAACAGAAGACTGTAACAGAAGCAGAGCAACATTCTGAAATTGTGGTTCCGTGTAAACCGCCGCTGAAGTGTTTCAAATGTGGTACGGAAGGAGTCACCATCTGGCACTCAGACTGTACCAAACGGCCAGCCTCCCTTGGCACAAGGAGGCAAGAGCCCGAGACTCAATAAGTACCTACTGATGCCGGCTCTAGTACTGTTGACCCATCCCATAGCGGTGACAGTACCAGCAACGCCCCTGACAACACACAACAGGCTGAGACAACAGTTAAAGGACAGTTGGCAGCCTTGCAAGCACAGGTAGCAGAACTGGCTGAAATTATACAGACGCTACGTCGGGCTCCTGCACAAGAGATACAGCAGCCTCCACACTGCTGTGTCACAGCCGTGGCCCCAGCTGGTAAAGGTACCTGCGGTGGTGGTGACGGCGGCGACGGGGCAGAGAGGAGAGCGACAACGGAGGCGGTGGCAGCGACGTCGTCAGTCAGCTCAGGGATGACAGCAGTGTTAATGACAAAGAAACATTAACTGGAAAAGGAAGTCGATCTGCATCAGCATATTTTATAATGATTATTGACCTTAACGAACGCGCTCAAGCCAAGTACGAGAATGAAAATGATAAAATTCAGTGTGACAGTAATTATACCATGCAGCTTACAGAGAACATTCACTCGCGGACCATTTCGAGTTCCTCTGTGATCAAGAAACTGATGATGCCACCAGATGTTCCTGACGACACCAAACGCCAGGTTGGTGTGGCTCTTTACGTCGTAGTCACTTATTGACACGTTGTGGAAGTGAGACGAGGACAACAATGGGACCACAAGTCCCAGGGAGGAACAACAAAAAGACGATGGTTGCTGCTGACACAAAGACCATTAGGTTTCTCAGTTGGAACATTCGTAGCATCAACAAAAGACTGAATGACCTAATTGCACATGTTACCAGCAACAACATAGATATAATTGCTATACAGGAGCCCTACACGTCCAACATGATAAACAAAACCCCACCAAAGATCAAAGGGTTTGTATCCTATACTAACAGTAACGCCACAGGCTTTTAGCATACATCAGAAGTGATTTACCGTGATAGAAGTGATTTGCAAATTTATAAAATATGTTTATGACAACAGATTAACCGTGTATACTACGGATTCCCAAACTCATTTATTGGGAGGCAGACTTGATTATGTAATGGGTAGAAACCTTGTGCAAGATAGGATGGAATGTTCGTTGGTAAATCACTTGGTTAGTGATCACTATGCAGTTTCTGCTTCCTATGAAGTACAGTGTGATGAACCTAATAGACATCAGAGACGGAAAATGAATATTCCATATGGCTTGCATGACCACTTTATTAATTGTATGTCAAAATGGTATCAAGATTACACAATAACGAATGTACAAGCCTTCTCCAGAGATCTCGTTGATACAATTACTACCTACTACGACACATGGGTGTGTTGGGGAACAGGCCTTAAGCCTAGCAAAAGTGGGCAACACCTACCACCATCCAAGTGGGTTCTTGACCCCGTATTTGTTAAAGAACATGAACGAGTAAAGCAACTTGGAGATACATACAAACGAACCCAAGCACAAGGTGACTTGCATGCATTTCTAGTTGCAAATAGAGAGGTGAGAGACATGAGCAACGTTATACGTAATAAACATTGGGAAGAGTTCCTACAAAGTATAAATGAGTAAATAACACTTGTTGAAGTTTGGGAAAAGATACGAAAAATCTCTAGAAGCAACCCAACCAAACCACTGCACCACAGCCTACTAAAACAAGCAAACATTCTCCTTGATCAATGGGCACTAACATCAAGCTACGACTCACTCCCAATTAACATACAGCTCGACACACGCCCCAACAGACAACGAACCATCAATCTTGCCTGTACAGCTATCGACGTGTCGGACCTTAATGATGTAACTGAATAGAAATTAAATCATGCACTAAAGATGGGAAAATCAACTGCTCCTGGAGAGAACGATATTACATACAGTCTACTGAGATTAGTCTCACACGTACCAGGTAATCACCTTTTAGTGTTGTACAGAATGAGTTTACGTGAAGGAGTATTACCTGATGCTTGGACAAAGAGTGTCATTGTTCCCATCCCCAAACCACACTCAGGTAATTATAGACCCATATCTCTAACATCGTGTGTTTGAAAAGTGCTTGAACGTATTGTTCTTCATGTATCGCATACAGGGGTACCTGTCACCCGAACTGTTTTCATTTATGCCTGGGCTCAGTACACAACACTGTTTTGCTGAGTACTTCGCACATATTGAAGCTTCCCCTCAAACAGTCTTCATCGACCTATCAGCAGCTTTTGATACAGCAAACAGAGAAATCATACTGGAACAGCTTGCCGAGCTGGGAATACTAGGAAAATTACTATAATGGATAAAGGGCTATTTGTCTAATCGAACAGTATATGTTTTGTTTAATGGTGTTAAAATCACAGAGAGAGCAAACATTTTGAACCGGGAACTCCACAAGGAGGTGTCCTCAGCCTCTTGTTGTTCGACGTTCTGATGCATAAACTTATTAAAGATCTTCCAACTAATAATGAAGACACTGTCATTTGTTATGCTGATGATATATGTTTACAGGCTGCCTCCAAGCCTAGAATGCAAGTTTTGCTCGATGCTTTTGCTACTAGAGCTGAGGAATGTGGCCTCCTTATCTCTGTACAGAAAACTCGTGCCCTCATTCCATGTGGTATTCCACCAGCCAATTATCATATAGATGGGTGAGCACTTGAGAACTGCGAGTTTTATAGATACCATGGTGGTCCCATTAACGACCCTGGATCTTCTCTCAAGAGGAGACTGTGGGAGAGATTAAAGCCCTTGCGGGTCCTTGTTGGTGTCAATCATGGAATTAACGTGACACTTGCTAGAATGTTTTATGTATCATTTATACGCTCTTTGATTGACTACAATGCTCTACATCTCACACTGTATACAGACAAAGAGTTGAAATCTCTTGAAACCTTGCAAAATGAAGCTATGCGTCTCATCCTTGGGGCTCCAAAGTCCACGAGAATAGTTAATATGAGAGCAGAGTTAAAATTACCTACCATAAGTGAGAGAATTTTGTCTATTTGCACAGTTTTCGGCGTGAAGGCATTGAGTAGATCTAGACAACACATGAAGTTTCAAGCTAAACTTTCTAATATGCTGCACTCACCTGAGGTCTATAGAAGAAGAACGAAATCTGATTATGTATTTTGGTTCTACAAGGTAGCCAACTCCATCAAAATATTAAATATGTACCCAACTCAATTAATGATTAATCAACCAATTACTCCATGGGATAACTGGGATCTATCAGTTGATTTTGTAAATGCGCCCAAGAAAGATAGTGTGCACACTACATTATTAAAACAGTTAACACTGAAAAACATCACTGAAAGTACTCAGAGTATGGGTAACGATGTTTATCAGTGCTATACCGACGGCTCTGTAGAAGAAAGTGGACGATGTACCGGATGTGCATGTAATATATTTGAACTATCTTCTCTCGTACATACAGGAATGAAGCACGTCAATGACTGGGCAAGTACAACTCAAACCTAACTTGCAGGCATATACCTTGCCACTGAATTTTTAAAAGAAAAAAGCAGTGGACTTATATACTGTGACTCGCAGAGTGCACTCCTGGCATTGAACGCAAATAGTAGTGACACTCAGAAAATTGTCAGCGATATTCGAATGAATGTTTTAGCTGCTAAAGAAAACAGATTTGAAATTAAATTCCTATGGATACCATCACATGTTGGCATCTCAAGGCATGACACTGTTGATATGCTTGCAAAGACAGCCTGTAGAAAACCAGTGGTAGAAATTGATATGGGTGTTTCATTAGCAGTGACAAAGAGAATACTTAAACAAATATCTAATGAAGATCTCACCCACCTAACAAATTCACAAAGACCTGAAAGTTGTTGCATTAAATATTATGATAGATATCGTGAGGAGACATTCACATATGGGACTAATAGAACAAGAACCCGGCAATGTGATGTTATAGTCGCCAGAATACGCCTGGGATATAGACATATCTGGCAGCTTTCTCAAAATCCAAATGTCGAGTACACAATGTGTCAACTTTGTGACAGAGAAAACATGCACTCTCTTGAACATTATATTGTCGAATGACCCATACTGATTGACTTTCGCCCTCCAGGGCTAAGGTATGCTGAACTCTGTAATTACTATATGAGTACTGGATCACTTGATATATTGGCCTTGTACCCAAGATTGACCATGTAATGTATCAATGTATGTATGTGATGTAACTATATAACCTAAGCTTGTAAAAAGCACCTTAATCACCTTCAGTGATTAAGTGTTTAATTTCACACTAGTTTCTCTGTCATCTATCTCACCGTGTCAGAGCAAAAGAAACAAATGTAAGTGAATGCATGTGTGTGTATTTATGTATGTATATGTGTATATGTACGTATATATGTGTTTGTGTATGTGTATAAAGTATATATAGAAGCTGATCAGAATTACATTTCACCTTTGTAAATGCACATTAATGACACTATGTAAAAGACACATCGAAAACTTTATGTAGGGAATATGTAAATCTGTGTAGCTATGTATTTACGTATGTAGGTTAGCTTAGCATTTTAAGAGCACCGAATTACCTTCTGTGGTTGATTGTTCAATAAACGCCTAAACTATACGTTTAACACATCTCTAACCCTGTCCATTGAGGACAGAAGAAAATGTATGTATGATGGTTAGCATTGTAAATGTGTGGTCACGTCTGTGGTAGAAAAAAAACTCCATCGTTCCCTCGTCTTCCCCACCATATCCCACTCCCCCGTCTCCTCGTCCTCCCTACCACTCCCCCCCCCACCCTGCTCCCTCTTCCTCCCCACCATCCCCTACTCCCCTGTTCCCTTGTCCTTCCCCACCATTCTCCATTCCCCCGTCCCCTCGTCCCCATCATCCCCAACTTCCGTCCCCTCGTCCTCCCCACCATTCCTCCCTCCCCTGTCCCCTCCTCCTCACCACAAATCCCCCCTCACGTTATTCTTGTCCTCCCTACCATTCCCCCACCCTATTCCCTCTTCCTCCCCATACTTCCCCCTGTCCCCCTCGTCCTACCCACCATTCTGCATTCCTCCGTCAACTCGTCCCCACCATCCCCAACTCCCCCGTCCCCTCGTCCTCCCCGTTAATACCCCATCCACTGTCCCCTCGTCTTCCCCAAAATTCCCCACTCCCTCGTTCGATGCATTCTCAAATGATCTGATGTTCCCATCATTGAAAAATAGGAAGAACAGTTGAAAAACAACGAAACGAACAAAATTTAAATAAATAAAAAAATAAACTATAATCACGAAATGAACAGTATGGTAAACAACACAGCTCAATTCCAACGCAATGTCACACAAAATAATTAAATCAAAATTAAAATAAATAAAATCTATGAAAATCCAATTTATCAACGCAATCGGAAACACTGAAATGGAATCGTAACATATTTAGTATAGCGTATGTTGCTCCTACGTGCAACAGATGGCGCTATTTAAAAAAAAAAAACATGTTTTTACCTGTCACAGGTGTGGCATTTATATGTAGGTATATAAAAAAATGTGCGTATTCGAAAGGAACGTTATGTCAAAATTTCAAAGCAATCGGTGAAGAATTTTCGGAGATTAGCGATTTTGAACAAACAAAAATTTAGATTTTTATTTATATAGATGAAATATTCCCCATTAATTATATTAAGTAAATCCTGGTCATTGATAAAACAGCTTTTTTATAAGTTACAAAAGTGATCAATATTTGTAAATGAAAGAAGTGAAAGTTATGATCTTACCGTGTCTATACCAGCAAAGAAGAGATCCATCATGAATGTGACGACGTCCTTGAAGGAAAGACCCGGAGTAGTGAGGAGAGACTCCAGGGTGTTCAGCTCACCAGACTCTTCCGCCTCACGAGCTTCCAGGTCCCTCTTAGCTTCGTGCACCTTTGTTATAACAACTCTGGTGGGTGAGAATGATGTGCTCAATAATGTACACGTAAATAGATATACCCTCCCCTTCCCTGCTCTCGCTCGCTCTCTCACTCTCACTCTCACTGTCTGTCTGTCTGTCTGTCTGTCTCTGTCTCTCTCTCTGTCTCTTCTACTCTGTCTCCCTCTCTCTCCTACTCTCTCTCTCTCTCTCTCTCTCTCTGTTTCTCTCTCTTTCTCTCTCTCTCTCTCTCTTATACCAGGGTTATAACGTACCTAGTGAAACTGCAAGCAAGAGCTGTTATCCTACCTCGGCTCATCTGAAGCTTGCTCTTAGAAACTCATTTATGTCATTAGAATATACTTTGACACTATCACATAGGCAACTATCTTATAAGGAACTGGGTGAAACTACAAACAAGAGCTGTAATCCTACCTCAACTAAGTTGAAACCAACTCCTAGAGACCCATTTATTTCATGAGCCTGTTATGTGCATCAGTAGGAATTGCCCTTATTCATTAAGAACATTAGGCGACAATCATACAAGGAACAGGATGAGCCCCCCCCCCTTCCCCCCTCTCTCTCTCTCTCTCTCTCTCTCTCTCTCTCTCTCTCTCTCTCTCTCTCTCTCTCTCTCTCTCTCTCTCTCTCTCTCTCTCTCTCTCTCTCTCCAGCTCTTCTCTATTTCTGTCGCTAACTCCCAACCTCATCTTTTCACTCCACCCCTTACATCCCCCTCTTTGCATCCACTAATCTTCCTTCCCCCCTATCCCCTCTCGTCTCTCATCTACCTTCATCTTTTCCCTATATTCTCCTCTCTCTCTCTGTCTCCCCCCTATATTATCCTCTCCCTCTCTTCATATCTTTTATCCATATAGTCTATCAATAACCCTATGTACCAAAAAGGGATCAAGCATAATGGTAGAACAACAGAACACAGGTCGAGAAGAGGGACAGGGTGATTCACACATGGAGGTGATCGCTCGTGCATGGAGGGAAATAATTGGGGAATTGAAAGATATGAGGAACACCTTAATTAAACAACAAATGGATCTGAGAGCAGTGCAGGACGAAATAAAAAACCTAAAAAATACCCTACTCAGGTCATGGCAATCAATTCCCAGGTAGCACCGAATATAGCACTAGCAGAGAGCTCTAAAATGGGTGCCACCTTTGCTGAAATGCTGAGGAAGAGATCAGAAGCCATGTCCACAGTCATGGAAGTTGCAATGTAAGTAGTAACTTCATGGGCGGCAGCAATATGCACGAATCAGCTAATCGAAAGGAAAAAAGCTGTAGTAATAGTAGATATTAGTAATAGTAGGAACAAGAAGGTTCCAGTCAGAAAAAGTGGTAGGCTAAGAAAAAAGCTGCGGTGTTAGGGACCCTGAAGGAGATACAAATTGAGAGGGCTGAGCAAGCATAAAGAAAGCTTTCAGGCTTAAGAAGTACAACAAAGGCAAAAATCGATTGATAAAGGAAATATTCAGGAATGAGGCCACCAAAGAGGATATTCTAGTAAAGAAGAGCAAACGACAAAATGTAATGGAATAGAGAGAGATATTCCTTCAGAAGGACATGACCAGGGACAAGATAATGCAGGCAGAAGATGCAAGGAAAAGGTGCCAGGAGAGGGAAGGGAGCCAGGTAACCTCAGCCTCCAACCCAACAATCCCAGAGGGAAGTAGGGAAAACAAAACCAGCAATTCATGAACCTCAAAGGAGACTGCAACACCCACACCTGCCGTCCCTTAGGATTCCCCCCACCCTTAGCCAAAACCATCCCTTCCTCTACGTAATGACCACCATGCCACCCAAATACTCTCTCCCGTCCCCCATCACCCAGTGCACCCCCCGTGTCCCCATACCCAGGTTTTCTTCCTGCCCTAAGCAGGCCCATGCAAGAACTAAGCCCTCCATCCTTCACCCCACCTCCATCCAAACCCCCTGGTAACTACCCCACAGAAGGACGAGCCTATGCAAGTAGCCCTGATGATAGAACAACTTCTTACGTCAGTAGGAAGTGTGTGTGATAATGGATATTGGAATGGTCATGTTCAAGGTAATATTCTCAAACATCGATGGGATTACTAATAAAGTAAGTGAACTGACCGAAAAGGCAAAGCATGAAACCCGTATGACTCACCGAAACAAAATTGTCAGGCATCATAACACATGAAATAAATCTGCATTACTACTATATAGTAAGGAAAGAGAGGGAAGAAAGAGAAGGAGGAGGAAGATTGGCGCTGCTGATAAGGAAGGACTGGAGTTTTGAAGAGATGAATATTCTGGGCAGTGAAGGATTCAGAGACTACATAACAGGAACTATGACAATGGGTAGGCCTAAGGTAATGGTAGCAGTCCTTTACAACCCTCCATTAAATGACAGATGATCCAGAAAAGAGTTCAATAGAAACAACATGGCAACGATTAACATAATTGAGAGAGAAGCTTCAGTTGCTTGTTGGAATGAACCCAGACATGGAATCATGAGCGACTTCAACCACGTAAAGATAGACTGGGAGAATGAAAAACAACATGGGAGAGATAAGTAAGTAAGTAATTATCAAAAGAAGGCACCAAACCGGGAAGGCTATGTAGCACCATCAAATGCGCAAAATAATCAGAGGGCGCTAAATATCACCAAGGATGTCAATACGAGAACAAAAACGCATAAGGCGAACGATATCAAAAGTATCCGAGTCACCAAGAATTCTATTGAGGGACAGGTGACCGCGAGGGGCGGTCGGAAAGCAAGACACACGCTCGTCCTGGAAGTCAGGACATTCAAGAAGGACATGCACGACTGTAAGAGGGACAATGCAACTAGGACAATAAGGAGCAGGGCGGCGCTCCATCAAGTGACCATGGCCAATATGCAACCTCGCCAGAGCTGTTTCCCACCGCCGGTTACGGTGGAAGGAGGACGGCCACGAGGAAACACAACATTTAAGTGTACGTAGTTTGTTACCAGTAACAGACAACCAAGAAGCCTGCCAACGGGTAAGGACGGAGGAATGGATAACTGGGTAAAAGTCGGAATACGGAATACCTTTACGAGATGGGACAAGAGCGGACAGCTTTCTTGGCGGCAGCATCCGCACGCTCATTTAAAGACACACCAATATGGCTGGGAACCCAACAAAACTCAACCAACTTAAATTTACTGTGAACAAGAAACAGCCAATGCTGGATCTCGACAACTACTGGATGAACCGGATTAAAGGACCCGAGAGCCATGAGGGCACTACTAGAGTCAACAACAACTACAAAGGAAGACTGACAACGAGAAAGCAGGAGACGAAGAGCATAGAGAATAGCATAAAGCTCCGCTGTAAAGATGCTAGTCTCCGGAGGTAAGCGACACATATAAGTGTGATCAGGAAAAACAACAGAGTAGCCAACACCGTCTGCAGACTTAGACCCATCGGTGAAGACATAAACGGAGCGGGAGTGAGAAGAAAAGTGCTCAATGAAAAGGCGTTTTAGAACCGTAGGAGGGGTAAAAGCTTTAGTGATACGGGTCAAGGATGTACAAAACCGCGGAAGAGGGATTCTCCACGGGGGCAAAGAAGGAACAACATGAGGAGAAACATTAGAAATATGAACGGAAAGAGAGTCCTGTAGACGAGGTAACCGGACAGAAAGAGGGAGGTGGTGAAGAGGAACAGGAACCGCAGGAGGGGTAAAAGTTAAAGCACGACAGAGGCGAGAGGAAGGATGTTGTAAGGACCGCGCAAGATAGCGAAGACAATAGCGATCACGGCGGTCTTGGAGAGACAGGAAGCCAGTGTCAACATACAAGCTAAGAGCGGGAGTCGAACGAAAGGCACCAGAACTGAGGCGCAACCCAGTATGGTGCAAAGCATCAAGACAGCGAAGAGTAGAAGGAGAAGCAGAGGAGTAAGCAGGGCAACCATAATCGAGCTTAGACAGGACGAGAGAGGAATGTAAAGCAAGGAGAGTGCGTCTATCTGCCCCCCAAGAAGTATGGGACAAGACCCGAAGGAGGGTAAGGGCCTTAGAGCACTCAACACGGAGGTAAGAGATATGGGGAGACCAAGACAAACGAGTGTCAAGGAATAACCCCAAAAGCTTTGCGGAATCTTTGTACTCAAGGGGATGACCATAAAGTGACAAAGAGGGATGAAGAACGACCCGTTTCCGCGTAAAAGTCATGGTACAAGTCTTAGAAGTAGAGGACGTGCACGGAGGGAGATGGCGAAGCATCTCATAATGAATACCATCGGAGCCCGCCGCCGTAGAACCGCAGAGGCCCAGGGCAGAACGAAGTTCAGAGAGAGAGAAGGGATCATTATAGGGAAGCTGAAGACGAGTGCAGAAATCTAAAGGACGAGACTCAAGGACAGGTTTATGAAGAAGGAAAGATTGGGGAAGATGAAGACCAGAGCTAACAGAAGAAAAGTGGAAACCCAGTTCGGAAGCGACCTGCAATGGGTCCGCCACAAGAGTATCATGAAGGTGAAGGACCAGTGAAACATCGGGAATGAACTTACCCGCTATCTTGCGGATACGCTTCCGGATCTGGGCCAGAGGAGTTTCGGACGTAATTGTTGAGACATAAGATGCCCAACATTCACGTTTAGCCGTACGGATGGCTCTACGGGCCACCGCACTTGCTTTCCGAAAGAAAAGAAAAGAATTGGTCGTCTGCCTACGGCGGTGCCTCTTCCAGGCTGCACACTTACAGTGGACAGCCCGAGCACAGCCCGCATTCCACCAGGGAACTTCCGTGGACCCCAAGAGGAAGAGCGAGGAATAGAGCGGAGGGCAGCGTTGAAGACAGTGTCATGAAAAAGGAGGAGAGCGCAAGAGAGAGGCAGAAGGGAGAGGTCAGAGAGAGCAGCACTGAGGGTAAATAGGGTCCACTCCGCCTTAGCAAACTGCCACCTAGGGAAAGAGAGGGAAGGGCAAAAAGAGAAAAAGGAAACAAGAATGGGGAAATGATCACTTCCATGGAGGTCATCAAGAACCTGCCACGTGAAATCTAAGTAAAGAGAAGAAGAGCAGAGAGAAAGATCAAGACAAGAAAGGGTGCGAGTCCGAGAGTCCAAATGAGTGGGCTCACCAGAATTCAGAAGAGACAGGGAAGAAGAGAGGAGAAACGGCTCAAGAAGGCGACCCCGGGTATTCATCAGGACGTCACCCCAAAGAGAATGACGACAATTGAAGTCACCCAGCAGGAGCACAGGCTTAGGCAAGGAGTCTAGGAGGTGTTTCAAATCAGGAAGAGAAAGCGGGACACTCGGGGGGAGATAAATGGAACAAACTGTGTACCATTTCCCCACAAAGATACGAGCAGCAGAACAATGGAGAGGCCAAGGAAAAAGTAAAGGAACAAAGGGAACATCAGCACGAATCAAGAGAGCAGAAGAATTAGAAGCCCCAGCAACGGCTGGGGGGAGAGAGAGAAAGGAATAGCCACGAAAACGACCAGGACGAGCACCAAGCATCGGCTCCTGGAGAGAGACACAAAGGGGCGAAAACCGCGAAATCAGAAGTTGGAGTTCGAGGAAATTGGCATAATAACCTTGAACGTTCCATTGAAGAATGGACAACGACGAGAAGAGAAAGGACAAAACCAGAGAACAAGGAAGAAACAAAGGCGAAAGAGCAACAGAGCACGTTAAAGAATATCAGGGTCAGCAAAGTCAGGGTTAGGGGGCATGTGTAAACTGAGCAAAGATGGAGGGAAGGAAACGGGAGAACAGATCAGAGGTGGGCGGGCGGGGTCCGGAGGAGGAAAAGGAAGAGGAGGAGACAATGGAGAGGAGCAGTCAAAGACAGTCGCAGGAAGAGGGGGGTAGAAAGAGGGGAGCGCACCTCAGTAAGGGCAGCAACGGAGAGGGAAGCGGGGGCTAAAGAAACCTCCATAGCAGGAACAGGGGGCGCAACCACCGAAATGGGAGGGGAAGGAGCAAGAGAGGCAGAAGTAGGGGCCGAGGAAGAAAGCGAAACCTTCTTACCCGCCGGGGAGGAGGAAGGAGAGGAGCCAGGCTTACGCTTCTGACTTAAAGAGACAGGTGTCCCAGCAACCACGTACTGGGCAACGGATTCTAGCGTCTCAACAGGAGAAGCTGAACGAGAGCACACATGACATCCGTTTGGAGAGCGATGGACATCAGCCCGCACCGACAGGCGGCGGGGAGAGTCAAGAGACGGAGGGGAAGGAGGAACGGAGGGAGATGAGGAAGAAGACACAGGAGACAAGACAGGCCGGGTAGAAAGAAGGGGAACCCCAGACAGAGGACCAGGAGATGGATCCGTCGGGAGAAAACTCAAAGGAACAGAGGAGGGGGCAGTGGGCATATCAGGGTCCAAGGCCCGGAAACGGTTGTGAGTCTAAGGAAGGCGGGAAGGACGAGGAGAGGAAGAGCACAACACGCGAGAATAAGAGATATTAGCATAAGGCGGGAGCCGGCGAACCTGGCGTCTCGCCTCAGGAAAAGACAAACGCTCCCGGTGCTTCAAGTTGAGGACGGCTGCCTCAAGCTTGTAATGGACACACGCACGGGAGAAGGCAGGATGGGCCACCTTTGCCACCACACAAAGGACAGAGAGAGACAGTCCCGGAGCAGCGGAGGGCACCATGCACAAACCTCCAGCACTTGTTACAGAGCCGAGGAGAAGGAATTTACTCCTGGACAGAGCACCTGGCACCAGCAAGAATGACAGAGGGTGGAAGGGTCCTACCATCAAAGGTAATCTTCACAATTCGGAGGGGTTGACGGCGACTACCACGAGGGGGATGAGTAAACGTGTCCACCTGGAGAATAGAATGGCCCTGGGCAGCAAGGATATGTCGAATATCGCCGTGGCAGTCGCGCAGGCAGGTCCCGAACACCGGTCGCAACATGGGGCGGGAGCAGAATAGTGCCAACACTGGCATTCAACTGAGCATTCTTTGAGACCCGAACGGGGGTCTCGCCAAGGCAGGATAAGGCAGCCAAGCGGGAAGCAGCATCCTGAGAAGGAGCAGCAACGACACGTGTACCGAGACGAGTGGGGTTGAAAGTAATGGAGGCATCCACGGAATCAACGAGATGTCGATGGAGGGAGAAATCGTCAGGAGGCGCAGAATCAAGAGGAAGGAGATCAAAATATTTGGCCCACGAAGTGGGACCAAACAAGGCTTGATAGGTAGCAGAACTGGAAGGAATCGAGCGAGGGCGGCCGTGACCGTGACGAGAACGGCGGTGAGAAACCCCAGAGAGTGAGGGGTTAAAAGGTGCAGTAGTTACAACTAGAGATGGAGCCGCGCCAGGGGACGAGGTAGTCACCACTGGGGGCTTGGGGCTCGACCCAACCACAGAGGAGGGAGGGGAGCCAGAGGAAGGAGTCAGAGAGGCCAAAGGAGGAGCAAGGTCGGGGCCCAATGCAGCGGAGGCTACAGAGCCCGGTCTTCCAACACGGACTGACTCGGGGGCTTGGTCGCCCACCCCACGAGCCTGAGAAGGTAAACCAGAAACAGCCGAAACAGGGGTCATCATCATGACGAAAAGGAAAATTTATTCACGAATGTGCCCCTACACCTACCATGGAGCCACAATTAGAGGCAGAACACCCAACAAGAAGCTATCGCCGATCTTGCCGGGGCCTCCTAAGGATGGGTCGTGAGTATACGCCCCACAAATAGCCTGGTGCAGTAGTATGGTGTAGTGGTGTGGTGTAGTAGCCTGGTGTAGTAGCCTGGTGTAGTAGCATGATGTAGTAGCATGATGTAGTAGCATGATGTAGTGGCATGGTGTACTGGTATGTAGTAGCCTGGAAGTGGCATGCTGTAGTCCCATGGTGTAGTAGCCTGGTGTAGTGGCGTGGTGTAGTAGCCTGGTATTGTGGCATGTAGTAGCATGTAGTGGCATGGTATAGTAGCCTGGTGTAGTACCTTGAGGTTACTTTGAGGTGCTTCCGGGGTTTAGCGTCCCCGAGGCCCGGTCGTCGACCAGGCCTCCTGGTTGCTGGACTGATCAACCAGGCTGTTGGACGCGGCTGCTCGCAGCCTGACGTACGAGTCACAGCCTGGTTGATCAGGTGTCCTTTGGAGATGCTTATCCAGTTCTCTCTTGAACACTGTGAGGGGTCTGCCAGTTATGCCCCTTATGAGTAGTGGATGCTTGTTGAACAGTCTCGGGCCTCTGATGTTGATAGAGTTCTCTCTCAGAGTACCTGTTGCACCTCTGCTTTTCAACGGGGGTATTCTGCACATCCTGTCATATCTTCTGGTCTCATGTGATGTTATTTCTGTACAGTGGTGTAGTAGCCTGGTGTTGTGGCATTGTGTAGTAGCCTGGTGTAGTGGCCTGATATCAGTAGTACCTTGGTGTAGTGGTGTGGTGTAGTAGCCTGATGTAGTACCCTGGTGTAGTGTAGTAGCCTGATGTAGTACCCTGGTGTAGTGGTGTGGTGTAGTAGCCTGGTGTAGTAGTGTAGTGGTGGTGTAGTAGCCTGGTGTAGTAGTGTAGTGGTGGTGTAGTAGTAGTTGTAGTAGTGTAGTTGGGGTGGTGTTGTAGTAGTAGTGGCGTGGTGTAGTAGCATGGTGTAGTAGCATGGTGTAGTAGCATGGTGTAGTAGCATGGTGTAGTGGCGTGGTGTAGTTGTGTGATATGGTGGTGTGTTGTAGTAGCCTGATGTAGGGGTGTGGTGTCGTGTAGTGGTGAAGTGGGGGTGGCTGCGGTGGTGTTGGGAGTGGCGGTGGTGGTGTTGGAGGTGTGTGCGGTGGTGTTATAGGTGGCAGCGATGGTGTTGGGGGTGGTGGCGGTAGTGTGGGGGTGGCGGCGGTGGTTTTGGAGGTGGCGGCAGTGGTGTGGGGGGTGGCGGCGGTGGTGTGGGGGGTGGCAGCGGTGGTGTGGGGGTGGCAGCGGTGGTGTGGGGGGTGGCGGCGGTGGTGTGGGGGGTGGCAGCGGTGGTGTTGGAGGTGGCGGCGGTGGTGTGGTGGGGGTGGCGGCGGTGGTGTGGTGGGATTTGCAGTGGTGGTGGTGTGGGGGGTGGTGGTGTGGGGAGTGGCAGCGGTGGTGTTGGGGGTGGCGGCGGTGGTGTGGGGGGTGGGTGTAGGGTTGTGTAGTGGTGTGTAAAAGCAGCGACCACGTGTTCACAGGACAAGGCCTAGAGGCAGACTGCCGCCTCTGGGGAAATAGTGGCGGTGTTCGAAATCGCAAACTATACCCCAACATTATATCATCTGAATTGAGAAATATTTCCATCAATTTTTTTAATTTTTAAACCCGCAATAATAATAATGAATTGATGTCTTATTTTCTTGCTGCATATTTACTACTTTTTTTAATATTTACAGCATCTCCTTTCATAATTTCAAAACTCTCCCGAGTGTTCCGACACAGTCAGGTCACCACGACCGTTAGCATGTCCTATCCCCTGTATCCACCGGTCTCATGTGTACCCAGTCGACACCCTCAATCAGCTACACTCAACCGCGGCTACACCCACACACGACTACACCCACACTCGACTACACCCACACACGACTTCACCCACACACGACTACACCCGCACACGACTACATCCTCAATCAGCTAAACAAACATTCGGCTACACCCACACACGACTACATCCACACTCGACTACACCCACACACGACTACAACCACACACGACTACACCCACACACAACTACACCCACACACGACTACACCCACACACAACTACGCCCACACACGACTACGCCCACACACGACTACACCCACACACGACTACACCCACACATGACTACACACACACACGACTACACCACACACGACTACACCCACACACGATTAAACCCACACACGACTACACCAACACATAACTACACCCACACACAACTACACTCAAACACGACTACATCCACACACGACTACACCCACACACGAGTACACCCACACACAATTACACCCACACACAACTACGCCCACACACGACTACACCCACACACAACTACACCCACACATGACTACACACACACACGACTACACCCACACACGACTACACCCACACACGACTACACCCACACACGACTACACCCTCAATCAGCTACACACACATCCGGCTACACCCACACACGACTACACCCACACACGACTACACCCATACACGACTACACCCACACACAACAACACCCACACACTACTACACGTCTACACCCACACACAACTACACCCAAACACGACTACATCCACACACGACTACACCCACACACGACTACACCCACACACAATTACACCCACACACAACTACGCCCACACACGACTACACCCACACACGACTACACCCACACACGACTACACCCCCACACGACTACACCCCCACACGACTACACCCCCACACGACTACACCCCCACACGACTACACTCCCCACACGACTACACCCCACACATCCAGGGCTTCTTCCTGCCCCAAGCAGGCCTGAGGAAGACCTAAGCCCTCCATCCCCCACTCCCCCTTTCCCTGAACCCCTGGCAACTACCTCACAGAAGGATGAGCCTACTCAAGTAGCAATGACCATGGAACAACTTCCTACACTTGTGAAAAGTGAGGGTGAAATTGGATATAAGAAAGTGAGCTTCAAGGTAATGTACTCAAACATTGATGGGATTACCAATAAAGCAAGTGAACTGGCAGAAAGGGCGCAAGAAGAAAACCCTGATGTAATAGGACTAATGGAAACAAAATTGTCAGGAGTCATAACAGATGCTGTGTTTCCAAAGGACTACTATATAGTAAGGAAAGCGAGGGAAGGGAGAGGAGGTTGAGGAGTGGCCCTGCTGATAAGGAAGGACTGGAGTTTTGATGAGATGGAAATTCCGGGCTGTGACGGATTCAGAGATTACATAACAACAACTATAACAATGGGTGGACCTAAGATAATAGGGGCAGTCATTTACAACCCTCCCCTAAATGACAGAAGACCTAGACAGGAGTTTGATAGGAACAACATGGCAACCATTAATATAATAGAGAGAGCAGCTTCAGTTACCTGCAGGAATGGCTCAAGACTCTTAATCATGGGCGATTTTAACCATGGAAAGATAGACTGGGAGAATGGGGACCCACATGGAGGTGTAGATACGTGGAGAGCTAAACTCTTGGAAGTGGCAACAAGGAATTTTCTGAGCCAGCATGTCAAGGAACCCACAATTAAGAGTGAGAGGCAATGATGAACCAGCTAGACTCGACTTGATATTCACCCTGAATGAGTCAGAAATAAGGGAAGTCAAAGTTGAAGCCCCATAGGAATGAGTGACCACAGTGTACTGACCTTTGAGTACTGGTGGAGGTAGGGATAACCTATCCAAGGATGGGATCGGAGGGAAAAAGACTGAATTAACGAAGAGGAAAATATGATGAGATGAGGAACTTCCTCAGGGGGAATACCATGGGAAACAGAACATAGAGACAAGAATGTGCAGGTCATGATGGATTTTGTCACCCAGAAGTGCCAGGAAGCTGCAGACAGGTTTATCCCCGTCCAAAAGAAGAAAAACGAAAAACAACAGAAAAACCCATGGTTCAACCAGGAATGCAAGGTAGCAAAACAACTGAGTAAAAGAACATGGAGAGATACCAGAGGGCCAGAAAGGAGTACCTCAAAGTGAGGAGGGAAGCAGAGAGACAGTTTGAAAATGGCATCGCGAGTAAAGCCAAGACCCAACCAAAGCTGCTCCACAGCCACATCATGAGGGAAAACAGCAGTGAAGGAATAAGTGATGAAGCTGCAGAAAGTGGAGAACAGATACACAGAGAAAGACAAGGAAGTGTGTGAAGTACTCAACAAGAGATTCCAGGAGGTCTTCACAATAGAACAAGAAGAAGCCCCTGCACTAAGTGAGGAGACGGCAAACCAAGCAACCTTGGAAGAATTTGACCTCACCAGTGATGAGGTCAAAAGGTGTCTGCTGGAGCTGGATGTGACAAAGGCTGTTGGGCCTGACAGAATCTCACCATGGATACTAAAGGAAGGTGCAGAAGCACTAAGTGTGCCACTCTCTATGGAGTATAACAGGTCACTGGAAACAGGAGACTTACCAGAAAGTTGGAAGACAGCTAACGTGGTCCCAATATACAAGAAGGGTGACAAGCAAGAGGCACTGAACTACAGGCCAGTTTCCTTAACATGTATACCATGCTAGGTGATGGAGAAGATCGTGAGGAAAAGGCTCGTAGAGCATCTGGAGGGAAATAACTTTGTAATGCACCACCAACATGGGTTCAGGGATGGTAAATCGTGCCTCACAAGTTTAATAGAATTTTATGACCAGGCAACAAAAATTAGGCAGGAAAGAGAAGGGTGGGCCGACTGCATTTTCCTGGCATTCAAAAAGCCTTTGACACAGTACCCCATAAAAGGCTATTAAAAAAAGTTGGAGCAACAGGCAGGAGTAAAAAGGAAGGTGCTCCAGTGGATAAGGGAGTACTTAAGCAACGGGAAACAGCGAGTAACGGTGAGGGGGTAGATATTAGAGTGGCGAGATGTCACCAGCAGAGTCCCACAGGGCTCAGTACTTGGACCCATCCTGTTTCTAATATATGTAGACGATCTTCCGATCTTCCGGAGGGTATAGACTCATTCCTCTCAATGTTTGCTGATGTTGCAAAAATTATGAGAAGAACCAAGACGGATGAAGATAGATAGAGACTACAGGATGACCTGGATAAACTGAAGGAATAGTCTAGAAAATGGCTCCTAAAGTTCAACTCAGGAAAGTGTAGGGTGATGAAATTAGGCGAAGGGAGCAGGAGGCTGAACACAAGGTATCATCTGGGAGGTGAAATCCTGCAAGAGTCAAATAGAGAGAAAGATTTGGGGGGTTGATATCACACCGAACCTGTCCCCAGAGGCCCACATCAAAAGAATATCATCAGCGGCATATGCTAAACTGGTCAACATAAGAACTGCCTTTAGAAACTTGTGTAAGGAATTTTTCAGAACCCTGTATACCACTTATGTAAGACCAATCCTCTAGTATGCAGCTTCAGCCTGGAGTCCATACCTAGTTAAACACAAGACAAAGCTAGAGAAGATTCAGCGGTATGCCACCAGGCTCGTCCCGGAACTGAGAGGAATGAGCTACGAAGAAAGGCTAAAGGAGCTAAACCTCACATCCCTGGAAAACAGAAGATTAAGGAGAGACATGCTAACCACCTACAAAATTCTTAGGGGAATTGACAGGGTGGACAAAGACAAACTCATCAGCACGGGTCGAACACGATCAAGGGGACACTGGTGGAAACTTAGTACCCAGATGAGCCACAGAGACGTTAGAAAGAATTTTTTCAGTGTCAGAGTAGTTAATAAATGGAATGCTTTAGGCAGTGATGTGGTGGAGGCTGACTCCAAACACAGTTTCAAATATAGATATGATAGAGCCTAGTAGGCTCAGGAATCTGTACACCAGTTGATTGACAGTTGAGAGGCGGGACCAAAGAGCCAAAGCTCAACCCCCGCAAGCACAATTAGGTAAATTAGGTAAGTACACGACTACACCCACACACGATTACACCCCACACACGACTACACCCCCACACGACTACACCCTCGACTAGCCACACACACATCCGGCTACACTCACACACGAGTACACCCTCACACGACTACACCCACACACGAGTACACCCTCACACGACTACACCCACACACGACTACACCCTCGACAAGTTACACACACATTCGGCTACACCAATACACGACTACACCCACACACGACTACACCCACACGCGACTACACCCACACACGACTATACCCTCGACCAGCTACACACACATCCGGCTACACCCACACACGACAACACCCACACTCGACTACACCCTCACACGACTACATCCACACACGATTACACCCACACACGACTACACCCACACACGAATACACCAACACATGACAACACCCACACACAACTACACCCACACACGACTACATCCACAACCGACTACACCCACACACGACTACACCCCCACACGACTACACCTACACATGATTACGCCCACACACGACTACACCTACACACGACTACACGACTACACCCACACACGACTACACCCACACACGACTACACCCACACATGACTACACCCACACACAACTACACCCACACACGACTACGCCCACACACGACTACACCCACACACGAATACACCCACACACGACTACACCCACACACGACTACACCCCCACACGACTACACCCTCGACCAGCTACACACACATCCGACTACACCCACACACGACTACACCCTCACACGACTACACCCAAACACGACTACACCCACACACACAACTACACCCACACAACACTACACCCTCACACGACTACACCAACACACGACTACACCCACACACAACTACACCCACACACGACTACATCCACACAGGACTACACCAACACACTACACCCACACACAACTACACCCACACACAACTACACCCATATACGACTACACACACACACGACTACGCCACACACGACTACGCCCACACACGACTAAACCCACACACGACTACACCCACACACGACTACACCCTCACACGACTACACCCAAACACGAATACACCCACACACACAACTACACCCACACACTACTACACCCACACACGACTACACCAACACACGACTACACCCACACACAACTACACCCACACACGACTACATCCACACACGACTACACCAACACACTACACCCACACACGACTACACCCACACACGACTACACCCACACACGACTACACCCTCAATCAGCTACACACACATCCGGCTACATCCACACACAACTACACCCACACACGACTACACCCACACACGACTACACCCACACATGACTACATCCACACACGACTACACCCACACACGACTACACCCACACTCGACTACACCCACACACGACTTCACCCACACACGACTACACCCACACACGACTACACCCACACATGACTACACCCACACTTGACTACACCCTCAATCACCTACAGACACATCCGGCTACACCCCCACACGACTACACCCCCACACGACTACACCCACACACGACTACACCCTCGACCAGCTACAGACACTTCCGGCTACACCCAAACGACTACACCCACACACAACTACACCCATATACGACTACACCCACACACGACTACGCCCAGACACGACTACGCCCAGACACGACTACACCCACACACGACTACACCCACACACGACTACACCCACACACGACTACACCCACACACGACTACTCCCACACACGACTACGCCCACACACGACTACGCCCACACACAAATACGCCCACATACGACTACGCCCACACACGACTACGCCCACACACAACTACGCCCACACACGACTACACCCACACATGACTACACCCACATACAACTACATCCACACACGACTACATCCACACACGACTACACCCACACACGACTACACCTACATACGACTACACCCACACACGACTACGCCCACACACGACTACACCCACATGACTACGCCCACACATGACTACACCCCACACATGACTACACCCACACACGACTACACTTACACACGACTACACCCACACAAGACTACACCCTCAATCTGCTACACACACATCTGGCTACACCCGCACACGACTACACCCACACACGACTACACCCATAAACGACTACACCCACACACGACTTCACCCACACACGACTACACCCACACATGACTACACTCACACTTGACTACACCCTCAATCAGCTTCACACACATCCGGCTACACCCACACATGACTGCACCCCCACACGACTACACCCACACATGACTACACCCACACACGACTACACCCCCACACGACTACACCCCCAAACGACTACACCCCCACACGACTACACCCACACACGACTACACCTACACTCGACTACACCCACCCACAACAACGCTGGATCTGGTTGTTAGGAAGGCTGTTGGTCCAGACGGGATCTCGCCATGGGTACTGAAAGAGTGTGCAGAGGCAATTTGCTTGCCACTCTCCATAGTGTATAGTAGGTCACTGGAAACGGGAGACCTACCAGAAATATGGAAGATGGCGAATGTGGTTCCAATATACAAAAAGGGCGACAGGCAAGAGGCACTGAACTACAGGCCAGTGTCCTTGATTTGTATACCATGCAAGGTGATGGAGAAGATCATGAAAAAGAACTTGGTAGCACATCTGGAGAGAAGGGACTTCGTGAGAAATCGCCAACATGGGTTCAGGGAGGGTAAATTTGGCCTGACTGGCTTAATAGAATTCTACGACCAGGTGACACAGATTAAGCAAGATAGAGAGGGCTGGGCGGATTGAATTTTCTTGGATTGTCGGAAAGCCTTTGACACAGTACCGCATAAAAGGCTGGTACATAAGCTGGAGAGACAGGCAGGTGTAGCTGGTAAGGTGCTCCAGTGGATAAGGGAGTATTTAAGCAATAGGAAGCAGAGAGTTATGGTGAGAGGTGAGACCTCCGATAGGCGTGAAGTCACCAGTGGTGTCCCATAGGGCTCTGTACCCGGTCCTATCATGTTTCTGATATATGTAAATGATCTCCCGGAGGGTATAGACTCATTTCTCTCAATGTTTGCGGACGATGCCAAAATTATGAGAAGGATTAAGACAGAAGAGGACTGTTTGAGGCTTCAAGAAGACCTAGACAAACTGAAGGAATGGTCGCACAAATGGTTGTTAGAGTTTAACCCGACCAAATGTAATGTAATGAAAATAGGTGTAGGGAGCAGGAGGCCAAATACAAGGTATCATCTGGGAGAGGAAATTCTTCAAGAGTCAGAGAAAGAAAAAGACTTGGGAGTTGATATCATGCCAGACCTGTCTCCTGCAGCCCATATCAAGAGGATAACATCAGCAGCATATGCCAGGCTGGCCAACATACGAACGACATTCAGAAACTTGTGTAAAGAATCATTCAGAACTTTGTATACCACATATGTCAGGCCAATCCTGGAGTATGCCGCCCCAGCATGGAGTCCATGTCTTGTCAAGGATAAGACTAAACTGGAAAAGGTTCAAAGGTTTGCCACCAGACTAGTACCCGAGCTGAGAGGTATGAGCTACGAGGAGAGACTACGGGAATTAAACCTCACTTCGCTGGAAGACAGAAGAGTTAAGGGGGACATGAACACCACATTCAAGATTCTCAATGGAATTGATAGGGTAGATAAAGACAGGCTATTTAACACAAGGGGCACACGCACTAGGGGACACAGGTGGAAACTGAGCGCCCAAATGAGCCACAAAGATATTAGAAAGAACTTTTTTAGTGTCAGAGTGGTTGACAAATGGAATGTATTAGGAAGTAATGTGGTAGAGGCTGACTCCATACACAGTTTCAAATGTAGATATGATAGAGCCCAATAGGCTCAGGAATCTGTACACCTGCTGATTGACGGTTGAGAGGTGGGACCAAAGAGCCAGAGCTCAACCCCCGCAAACACAACTAGGTGAGTACTCCCACACACAACTACAACCCCACACGACTACATCCTCGACCAGCTACACACACATCCGGCTACACCCACACACGACTACACTCAAACAACTACACCCACACACAACTACACCCCCACACGACTAAACCCTCGACAAGCTACACACGCATCCGGCTACACCCATACACAACTACACCTACACACGACTACACCCACACACGACTACACCCTCGACCAGCTACACACACATCCGGCTACACCCACATACGACTACGCCCACAGACGACTACGCCCATACACGACTACGCCCACACACGACTACACCCACACACGACTACACTCACACATGACTACGCCCACACATGACTACGCCCACAGACGACTACTTTTTTCTGATCATAGAATAACTAAATGTATTTTGAAGGTTTCATTCATCCATTAAATATCATTCACAATTTATTAATGAATTTTATAAAAATAAATCATAAATTTTATATATAAACATGTAAAAACTATTTGCAATACATCAGGAACAAAATAGTTCTAGAAAAAAACATTTATTATAAAACTTATGTGTTTGGATTTTTGGATTAAAAGTTTCTCAAATGCTCTCCTGCACCATTCTCAATGCAAGTTATTCCTAAACCCATGGGAAGAGATATGTGAAAGTTTTCGCAACGTTTTGTGTTTGCTGAGATGGCAAATCTGCATGTTCTAATCAATTTCACGACATGCGAATTTCTTTGTATACCTAACTATACTAGTTTATGATTACTTTCCTAATGATACAACTGCATTTAAAGGTAGATACACTAGAAATTACATATGGGTCGTGAATTTCGGACTCCACACTCTATGGAGTATAACATGTCACTGGAAACAGGAGACCTACCGGAAAGCTGGAAGACAATTAATGTAGTCCCAATATTCAAAATGGGTGACAGGCAAGAGGCACTGAACTACCGGCCAGTTTCCCTAACTTGTATACCATACAAGGGGATGTAGAAGATCGTAAGGAAAAGGCTCATAGAACATCTGGAGAGAAGGAGCTTTGTAACACACCATCAGAATGGGTTTAGGGATTGATAATCGTGCCTCACAAGCTAAATAGGCTATGAACAGGCAACAAAAATTAGGCAATGAAGAGAAGCGTGGGCAAACTGCTTTTTCTTAAACTGTCAGAAAGCCTTTGACATAGTACCCCCATAAGAGGTTACTACAAAAGTTGGAGAAACAGTCAGCAGTAAAAGGTAAGGTTCTCAAGTGGATAAGGAAGTATCTAAGCAACAGGAAACAGCAGGTAACTGTGAGGGGGGAGACATCAGAGTGGCGAGATGTCACTAGCCGAGTCCCAAAGGGCTCTGTACTTGGACCCATCCTGTTTCTGATATATGTTAACGATCTTCCAGAGGAATAGACTCATTTCTCTCAATGTTTGCCGATGATGTAAACAATATGAGAAGAATCAAGACAGATGAAGATTGACAGAGACTACAGGATGACCTGGACAAATTTGGAGGAATGGTCTAGAAAATTTTTACTAAAGTTTAACTCAGGAAAGTGTAAAGTAATGAAATTAGGTGAAGGGAGCAGGAGACTGAACATAAGTACCATCTAGGATGTGAAATTCTGCAAACGTCACATAGTGAAAAATATCTGGGGGTTGATATCACATAGAACCTGTCCCCCAAAAGCCCACGTTAGTTAGTCATTTACATTAGTTGGTCATTTTAGTTCTGATTATATTGGACAATTATTTTCTGTGACTAGGATAGATCGTTAGAGTACATGGAGACACCACCTACAAGGGTAAGCCTCATGATTATAACAATCTAAGTTCATATGTAACCCCAGCACATATTTGTCTTCATCAGATATTACGGTGTATGGTATCCCCAGGTGAGTGTGACCACATGAGACATAGTTGAGGTGGCCCCAACAGGACCACCCAAACGCCATTAATCACTGGAGTTCACATGTCCAAGGGTATCTGATGTGTGATGACCAGTCAAAACTACTGAAACAGCTGAGACCAATATATATACTTTAACTAACCATTACTACATTAATTTAACAGCTTAGCTAAAATCTACCGTTTAATTACAGTATGATTAAAATATGAAAACCCCCAAAATGTGTTAAGGGAAGTTTACTGGTGACAATAAATTATAAAATACAGCCCACTTAGAAGTAATAAATTCAATCTCCTAACATAGTATGTCTCCGTGGTGTAGTGGTAAGACACTTGCCTGGCGTTCCGTGAGCGCTTTATCATGGGTTCGTATCCTGGCCGGGGAGGATTTACTGGGCACAAATCCTTAACTGTAGCCTCTGTTTAACTCAACAGTAAAATGTATACTTGGTTGTAAAAACGATTCTTCGTGTGGGTCGTATTCCAGGGACCTGCCCAAAACGCTACACATACTAGTGGCTGTACAAGAATGTAACAACTCTTATATATATCTCGAAAAAAAAATCAAATAAATCACCGGTTGGTTTCCCCCACAATATTCACCACGTTCAAAATTTTCAGAGGAATTGACAGGGTGGACAAACTAGTTAGCACGGGTGGAATATGAACAAGGGGACACAGGTGGAAGCTTAGTAGCCAAATGAGCCACAGAGTCATTAGAATTTTTTTCAGTGTCAGATAGTTGACAAATGAAATGCATTAGGCAGTGATGTGGTAGAGGCTGACTCCATACACAGTTTCGAATGTACATTTGATAGACCCAATAGGGTCTAGAATCTGTTGATTGACATTTGAGAGGCGAAACCAAAGAGCCGAAGCTCCACCCCACACGCACAACTAGGTGAGTACAGATGGTGGCCACAATAACTCTCCAGGGGTTAATAGGCCTTACGCTCTACACAAAGCCAAGGTATATGATATTGATGGTAAATATTATTGGCTTTTTAGCTAAAGTAGAAAGAACTCACTCGAGCAGATCGTCGTGAGCCTTCCACATGCGCCTGAGGGGCGAGGTGGGAAAGTACCGCCACAGGTGGATGCCGTATTCACACTCATTTGCACAGGACATCATGGTGATGGCGGCCTTGATGATCCTCTGTCCCTCTTCGCTGCCCTCCAGGCATCCCACACGTTTGTTAAGAGCCACCAGGCACAGAGCTGAAGGGAAGATAAGAAAAATAATAAGAGGGAGATTATGGAAAAGGCAGAGTAACGAATGTGAAGAATGTCCAATTAACACCAAATTTGTTCCCACTTAAAAATGTTTATCTTTTTGAAACTTGTTAACAAATGTTTTTACTTCAGAAATGTTACTGGGTAGTTTGGGACTATTTTTACACGCTCTTGTGTCCACCAAAATAGAAAACACAGTGGAACGTTTTCACAAACATGACTACTGGGTCGTAACTTTATATTTTAAAAGAAATCTTATGCAGATTATAAACTGATCGCAGTTTGGATGCAAAATGAACAGATCTGTCAAGCCTCTGATGTACTTCCTTGAAGGAACATTCAGAAACAAGGTAAATTTCAGAAATATTTAGGAATTGGGAACTAGTAAATTACGACCAGGTAAAAAGAAACTTGGAAGAAAATATAAGTGAAGTAAACCGAAATCAGTGTAAAAAAAAAAAACTGAACTTTTACCAGGCAGAGAAAGTAACTTATGACAGTAGTGTTTCCTCTATTGGAGGAGGACAAGAAGCTTCACAATTATTCACACTCCTCATACTTTAAATAGAATATAAGGGAGACTTATTACATAAAAAGAAGATACTAGATATTAGATTTTTTCTAAATTTGCTTCATCATTTATTTATATATTTGTTTATTGTAAATACACGAAGATGCAATGAGTTGTGAAATATTCGTGTGATGGTGATTAAGTGGTCAATTCAGGCTAGGCCAATAGCATGCAAATCATTTCGAGCAGGTCTTAAGATAACAAATAAGTTTAATGATAGCACTAGTAATAGAATTTCAGTGAATAACATAACTCCCTCAGCAAAAAGTTATAAAATATATTATAGTGATGAAGTTGTATTGTTACTGTGTAATATACTGTGTGTGTGTGGGTAACACAATATACTGTGTGAGTGGGTAACACAATATACTGTGTGAGTGGGTAACACAATATACTGTGTGTGTGGGTAACACAATATACTGTGTGAGTGATGTAGTACAATATACTGTGTGAGTGGGTAGCACAATATACTGTGTGAGTGGGTAGTACAATATACTGTGTGAGTGGGTAACACAATATACTGTGTGAGTGGGTAACACAATATACTGTGTGAGCGGATAGCACAATATACTGTGTGAGTGGGTAGCACAATATACTGTGTGAGTGGGTAACACAATATACTGTGTGAGTGGGTAACACAATATACTCTGTGAGTGGTGTAGTACAATATACTATGTGAGTGGGTAGCACTATATACTGTGTGTGTGGGTAGCACAATATACTGTGTGAGCGGGTAGCACAATTATGTAAAGCAACTAATGGGTCACCCTTTTGAATATATGGTAGGGAGTTCCCGTCACCCATTATCTATGTATCTTTATATCCTTCCATCTATTCATCCATATAACCATCCATCCATCCATCTTTTTATCCATATAACCATCCATCCATCCATCTTTTTATCTATCTTTACCATCCGTCTATAGATCTCTCCACCAATCTGTCAGCCTATCCAGATCTATGCATCTATTTATGAACCTATCTAAGAGCTATCTATCCATCTGTCATTCCACCCAGCTCCCTATTCATCTTCCTATCCAACTCTGTTTCTGAATCTTTCTCTGTTTCTCTAGGTTTCTGTCTCTGTCTCTTTCTGACTCTCTCAGTCTCTAACTCTGTCTATATATCATGTCTCTGTCTATATCTCTCATGACTGCCTATATCTCTCATGACTTTGTCTATATCTCTCACATCTCTGTATATATCTCTCATGTCTCTGTCTATAACTCTCTTGTCTCTGTCTATATCTCTCAGGCCTCTGTCTATATATCTCATTTATCTGTCAATATCTCTTTCTTGTCTCCGTCTATATATCGCATGTCTCTGTCTATATCTATATATATAAATATATATATATATATATATATATATATATATATATATATATATATATATATATATATATGTATATATATATATATATATATATATATATGTATATAAATATATATATATATATATATATATATATATGTATAAATATATATATATATATATATATATATATATATATATATATATATATATATATATATATATATATATATATATATATATATTAGTATATTTTGGTAGCAGTCTTTCCTGTAGACATATATTATTAAATATGACCGAAAAAGTAAGATTAATAATTCTAACACGAATTTTCTCAATCTTTCGTACATTACGCTTCACTGTTGGAGGTAAATCAAAAATCAATTCTCTAAAATTCATTTTTATTTCTAGTCTGACGCGACACGGGCGCGTTTCGTAAAACTTATTACATTTTCAAAGACTTTAGTTCACAAATACACAACTGAATAGAACTTACGTATCTCCGATTTTATATCTACATTTGAGTGAGGTGGAAGGGGTGATGTGGCATTAACACAAGACAGAACAAAATGTGGTATTAATAGGGTATTAATTTCATCAACACAAGACAGAACAAGAGTATTAATAGGGGTATTAATTTCATCAACACAAGACAGAACACGAAACAATGGATATTGAATAGAAGTGTTTGTAGAAAGCCTATTGGTCCATATTTCTTGATGCTTCTATATTGGAGCGGAGTCTTGAGGTGGGTAGAATATAGTTGTGCAATAATTGGCTGTTGATTGCTGGTGTTGACTTCTTGATGTGTAGTGCCTCGCAAACGTCAAGCCGCCTGCTATCGCTGTATCTATCGATGATTTCTGTGTTGTTTACTAGGATTTCTCTGGCGATGGTTTGGTTGTGGGAAGAGATTATATGTTCCTTAATGGAGCCCTGTTGCTTATGCATCGTTAAACGCCTAGAAAGAGATGTTGTTGTCTTGCCTATATACTGGGTTTTTTGGAGCTTACAGTCCCCAAGTGGGCATTTGAAGGCATAGACGACGTTAGTCTCTTTTAAAGCGTTCTGTTTTGTGTCTGGAGAGTTTCTCATGAGTAGGCTGGCCGTTTTTCTGGTTTTATAGTAAATCGTCAGTTGTATCCTCAGATTTTTGTCTGTAGGGATAACGTTTCTATTAAGAATATCTTTCAGGACCCTTTCCTCCGTTTTATGAGCTGTGGAAAAGAAGTTCCTGTAAAATAGTCTAATAGGGGGTATAGGTGTTGTGTTAGTTGTCTCTTCAGAGGTTGCATGGCTTTTCACTTTCCTTCTTATGATGTCTTCGACGAAACCATTGGAGAAGCCGTTATTGACTAGGACCTGCCTTACCCTACAGAGTTCTTCGTCGACTTGCTTCCATTCTGAGCTGTGGCTGAGAGCACGGTCGACATATGCGTTAACAACACTCCTCTTGTACCTGTCTGGGCAGTCGCTGTTGGCATTTAGGCACATTCCTATGTTTGTTTCCTTAGTGTAGACTGCAGTGTGGAAACCTCCGCCCTTTTCCATGACTGTTACATCTAGAAAGGGCAGCTTCCCATCCTTTTCCATCTCGTAAGTGAAACGCAGCACGGAACTCTGCTCAAATGCCTCCTTCAGCTCCTGCAGATATCTGACATCAGGTACCTGTGTAAAAATGTCGTCAACATACCTGCAGTATATGGCCGGTTTCAAGTTCATGTCGACTAAGACTTTTTGCTCGATGGTACCCATGTAGAAGTTTGCAAACAGGACACCTAGGGGAGAACCCATGGCGACCCCATCTACTTGCTTATACATGTGCCCATCCGGGCTCAAGAAGGGTGCCTCTTTAGTACAAGCTTGGAGTAGTTTCCTCAGAATATTTTCTGGTATGTCAAGAGGAGTACAGGCTGGATCACGATACACTCTGTCGGCTATCATTCCGATTGTCTCGTCCACAGGTACGTTGGTAAACAGCGTTTCTACGTCCAACGAGGCTCTTATCCCTGTGGCCCGTGTGCCCCGCATTTTATCGTGAAGTCAACAAATTCCTTTGGAGACTTCAGGCTGAAGGCGCAAGGAACATAAGGAGTCAGCAGGCCGTTGAGTCGCTTTGCCAGTCTGTACGTGGGTGTGGGTATCTGGCTAATGATTGGCCGAAGTGGGTTTCCAGGCTTGTGCGTCTTGACATTTCCATACGCATATCATTTCCATACCAATAGGCTTTCTACAAACACTTCTATTCAATATCCATTGTTTCGTGTTCTGTCTTGTGTTGATGAAATTAATACCCTATTAATACTCTTGTTCTGTCTTGTGTTGATGAAATTAATACCCTATTAATACCACATTTTGTTCTGTCTTGTGTTAATGCCACATCACCCCTTCCACCTCACTCAAATGTAGATATAAAATCGGAGATACGTAAGTTCTATTCAGTTGTGTATTTGTGAACTAAAGTCTTTGAAAATGTAATAAGTTTTACGAAACGCGCCCGTGTCGCGTCAGACTAGAAATAAAAATGAATTTTGGAGAATTGATTTTTTATTTACCTCCAACAGTGAAGCGTAATGTACGAAAGATTGAGAAAATTCGTGTTAGAATTATTAATCTTACTTTTTCGGTCATATATATATATATATATATATATATATATATATATATATATATATATATATATATATATATATATATATATATATATATATATATATATATATATATATATATATATCATGTTTGTCTCAATATCTTTCATGTCTCTGTTAATATCTTTCATGTCTCTGTCTGTATCTCTCATGTCTCTGTATATATATATATATATATATATATATATATATATATATATATATATATATATATATATATATATATATATATATATATATATATCATGTTTCTCTCAATATCTTTCATGTCTCTGTTAATATCTTTCATGTCTCTGTCTGTATCTCTCATGTCTCTGTATATATATATATATATATATATATATATATATATATATATATCATGTTTCTCTCAATATCTCTCATGTCTCTGTATATATATATATATATATATATATATATATATATATATATATATATATATATATATATATATATATATATATATATATATATATATATATATATATATATATATATATATATATATATATATGTGTGTGTGTATATCACGAAAATAAACACGTGATTAAGAATGTGACAATGTCAGACCACGGAGGAAAAATGAAACAGGAATTTCCTTAAGTACTTTCGTATATTAAATACATCTTCAGACCTTCTGAAGATGTATTTAATATACGAAAGTACTTAAGGAAATTCCTGTTTCATTTTTCCTCCGTGGTCTGACATTGTCATATATATATATATATATATATATATATATATATATATATATATATATATATATATATATATATATATATATATATATATATATATATACATATATATATATATATATATATATATATATATATATATATATATATATATATATATATATATATATATATATATATATATATATAAATATATATATATTAGTATATTTTGGTAGCAGTCTTTCCTGTAGACATATATTATTAAATATGACCGAAAAAGTAAGATTAATAATTAATTCTAACACGAATTTTCTCAATCTTTCGTATATTTCTTTTCACTGTTGAAGGTAAATCAAAAATCAATTCTCCAAAATTCATTTTTATTTCAAGTCTGACGCGACACGAGCGCGTTTCGTAAAACTTATTACATTTTCAAAGACTTTAGTTTACAAATACACAACTGAATTGAACTTACGCATCTCCGATTTTATATCTACATTTGAGTGAGGTGGATGGGGTGAGGTGGCATTAATAGGGTATTAATTTCATCAACACAAGACAGAACAAGAGGTGGTATTAATAGGGTATTAATTTCATCAACACAAGACAGAACACGAAACAATGGGTATTGAATAGAAGTGTTTGTAGAAAGCCTATTGGTCCATATTTCTTGATGCTTCTATATTGGAGCGGAGTCTTGAGGTGGGTAGAATATAGTTGTGCATTAATTGGCTGTTGATTGCTGGTGTTGACTTCTTGATGTGTAGTGCCTCGCAAACGTCAAGCCGCCTGCTATCGATAGATACAGCGATATATATATATATATATATATATATATATATATATATATATATATATATATATATATATATATATATATATATATATATATATATATATATATGTGGGACATTTGGGACTTGACTCTAATTATTTAAATATTAATATACTAAAATCAATTACGAAGGACCACCCGCTTTTATAGTAAAGAGGGAAACTGAGAAAATATGATCATTAGAAAATTCCTAGATGAACCAGTAACTATGGATAAAATACTAGAGAATATGATCACTGAAATAATTAATGGGCTGTATAATTAAATGAATCAAAGCCTCAAACACCTACATTGGGGGGGTATTACTGGAACTCAATACGTCCAGGAACTAGTGTGGTTCGTTCACCAGTCCAATGTATAATAATCTAATCCTATGAATATTTATAGAGTCATTATCTTTATCTTCAAAGAGAACATAGACTACGAAACATGTAATAATAAGTATAATAAACACATGTTAATCCAATGAACAGAGTTCTGCATGTAAAGGAGTACAGATAATAATCAAGGAATACAAAGGAATCTTAGCTTAATGACGATTCCCTAGAAGTTAGTTACGACTCATCTTCTGATTCCCCTGGACTCGTCATGGAACACTGGGAGTTGATTAACATGGGAAATGACAGCTCGGAGAATTCTTCACACACGCTGTAAATTAAATTGGTTTCAGTAGTAACAAATTAAACTACTAGAAATCTATATTCAAGAAAACGAGATTAAACATCAGAGAAAATAATGACCTGTAGTTTTTTATTGTCGCACGGCGTCACGACAAGCTACCCAGCTATAAACCCACCCCCTATATGATGCATCAAATAAGGATCAAGGTACTTAGCTAATATGGGCACTGTGTAAATTAAGGCTTGCCGAAGTTCGCGTCCTAGGTTCCGGTCTAGCCTATCCTAGATACTGACGCGCTTCACTGGCCGGTCACTTGGAATTACATAGAAGTTATGTAAATGACACTGACTCCAGTGAAGGTATTGTCTGCAAAGGTTCTTCACACCTCACAGTGGCGACTTTCTTCTAGAGATTTGATGGCGTCTACCCTGATGGTTGGGTAATGGCGTCTCCTCGTGAGCGCTTCGCCACATGAACACGTCTGCTCGTGAACGCTTCTACACGTGGACTGGCGTCTCTTCCGCCCTGCTCCGCGTCCCGCGTTTGTTACCCAAATTATTTATTATGGATATTATCATTTCTCGCAGTTGTGCTTGAAATGCTCGGGTTAGGACGGGTTTATTATTTGGAGGAGTTAAATATTATTATTTGCCCGTTTTATGATAGTAAACGAACAATGGAGAAGAATTAAAGTCTCTCCAGGGCATTCACGCGTGACGTTAATTTTATTACTAGATAACAGCTATAACTATAAACTCTCTATTTGGCTTTAGTTGGAGATCAGTTTATCTGTAATTAATTATCACACAGAACACCGTTGTTTATAGAGAATCAAATTCAATTCTCAGACACATTGGACATAAATGTGTTTATTACAATGGAATCTGACGCAATACTGGCGTCGGGTGACGTAAGAATTCTAGCCTTATTGTACAGATGTAATTATTAGTACATGTGAACTCTACGTTGGGTTAATTTTAATCACTACAATGATTAGTAGAATTAGTAATAATTAATGAGAATACAACAGTGTTGTATTTAGTGTTGGAAATTTCCAACATAACTCCGGGGGGAGGATTCTAGGGTCGTAGTGTAATGTGGAGTACTGACACCTATCCCGAAGTTGAGATTAATATTAGTATATTAGTATGTTAGTATGTTAGTACACACATAACGAATGTCCCGTATTTGTCAAGGACTTACAAGAAACTTAAGTCTTGCTAATTTCATGTCAAATGAAACATGTTATTTATAGCCTACACAATAATTAAAGATTTTAATTCACACAATTTAAACAACAGAATCTACTGTGATGGGAATGTCCTGAGTCATAGTGACTTGTAATGGTTTGTTACTTGACATCACACCGCAGTATCATCATAGTCATCTAAATTGGGTGTAAAAGGAATTACTCTTGTTCAGAGTTGTAATAGGCTTGCAGATTCCGCCTACATTGTTGAGCAGCAGCTCTAGTGGGGCGGTTGCTCTGAGGATCAGAATTACTGTCCTCGGAAATTACTGGGGAAACTGGACCTGGCTGATGCTCTCGCTCAGCCAATTCAAGAGGAACCAGCTTCTCTAAAGTTTTTAGAGTAGTGTTGCCTCGGCATAAAACTTTAACTACTCGCAGGACACCTTGATGATCTGGATGAATGGCAACAATTTTGCCTATGGGCCACTCTGACCTTGGTCCATCACTGTCGACTAGTACTAGGTCCCCTGGTTTTAATTGCACTTTATTGTAAGGACTCGAAGCTCCGTAGTGGTACTCTCGTAGAGCTGTGAGGTACTCTCGAGTCCACACCTCATTCCACCTGTTAATAACTCTTGAGAGATGCTGGTAGCTTTCCACCAAGTCACCTCTGGTCACATGTGACGGGTCTAAGGGGTCCTCTTCGGCTAAAGGGATGAGAGGGCTCAGTAGACCTCCATGGATCAAGTGTGAGGGACTCAGAGGTTCTCTCTGGGTGAAATCATCAGACAGGTAGGTTATTGGGCGGTTATTGACTCACGCCTCGATTTCCACAACAATAGTTTGGAGTTCGGAGTAACTGACCTTTTGTCTGTGTAAAGTTTTCCTTAGACACTTTTTGACTGTGCCTACCATTCGCTCATAGAACCCACCTTGCCAAGGGGCTCTCGGTGCTATGAATTTCCAGTGACATTGTCGTCTCTGTAGGACCGACTCTACTTCTGGATGGTTCCAGACTTCTCGCAAACAAGCTTCTCCTGCCACAAAATTGGAACCATTGTCCGATATCATTAATTTGGGACAAGATCTGCGAGCAGCAAATCTGCGGAAGGCCTGGATGAAGGCTTCAGCACTCATATCTGAAGTGACTTCTAAATGTACGCCTCTGGTTGTAGCACACGTAAAGTGACAATGTATGCTTTCACTGGTATATTATCTGGGTTGCCAGTGAGAAGTAAGGCTCCTGTGTAATCAACACCAGTGGTTTCAAAGGGACGAAAATGAACCACTCTTTCTTCAGGGAGTGGTGGAGGTCCTGGGTAAGGACATACTCTAGCATCGTATCTTTTACAGATTACACAAGATTTAATAATTGACTTAACTGTCTGACGACCTTGAGGAAGCCAGTACTTTTGTCTAAGGTCGGTGAGAGTATCTAACACTCCACCATGTAAAGTACCATATTGATGGTGATGTAAAACAAGAAGTTTAGTGATGACGTGGTGACGAGGTAGAAGAATTGGATTCTTTGTGTCCTAATCAATTTTTGCATGAAGCAAACGTCCTCCACATCTTAGTATATTATGAGTGTTGGCATCATACCAGATACCTAGAGACTTAGTTAATTTATCTGGAAGATTTTCATATTCGCTTCCATATGTTTCTTGTTGTGCACGTTTGATCCAGTAGAGGATAGGATTGGGAAATTTATGTCGAATTAATATCTTAGCAAGAAAATCAAACACATGTGCAGTCACTCCTAATAACTTGCTTAAGTTAGAATAATTGTGAGGATCAATGGCTAAGATTCGTTGAGGTTCTGGTTCTTTCATGGGAGTGGTGATATTGGTCACTATGACTTGTGGCTTTTGTTTGGGCCACTGACCACCAACAAGCCATGAAGGTCCATTGAACCACAGCGAAGACTTGATAAGTTGTTTTAGTGTTAACCCTCGAGATAAATAATCTGCAGGATTGTCCTTAGTAGGAACATGTCTGAATTTATATCCAACAGATAACTCCTGAATCTCCCTGACACGATTACTGACGTAGGGAGTCTTGTTGTTGTTATTTCTTACCCATTGTAAGACTGCCTCGTTGTCTGACCACACTACAATCTCACCAAAGTGGATATTATTGAGTGTCTTTGCCAGGCAATGAGCCAATCTTACTCCCACCAGCAATGCAGTCAACTCCATTTGAGGTAAAGATCTCTTCTTAATGGGAGCAACTCTTGCTTTAGATGTGAACAAAATTGATTGTGCACTATTAACTAAGTAGGCTACTGCGCCGTATGCTTTGCCAGAGGCATCGCAGAAAACGTGCAAATTGGTGGGTAAGTTTGGTCCTGAAGCATTACGAGGAAATTTCAAAACACCTAACTGATTAAAATCCGTTGAGAGTATCTGCCATTTAGCTTGTAACTCACTTGGTAACGGATCATCCCATCCCATATGTTTCTGCCAGCACTCCTGCATTAGGAGTTTGCCCCTTATTAATATAGGACTAAGTAGGCCTAAAGGGTCAAATGGTTGACTGACAAACGAGAGCAGTGTTCTCATGGTAAGGGTTGAGTTATCAGTTTGTACTGACTTGACATTCATCTCGTCAGTACTGGTGTTCCATTCCACACCTAGAACCTTTAATTGATTGGGTACCTGATAACCTGGAAATTCTTTCTCGATTACCTGGTTGAGTAATTCATTATTTGAGGCCCATGATTGTAGTGGCATATTGGCTCCTAATAGTTCACGGTTAGCCTCATGGTAGATTTGTACCAGATCAGTTTGATCATTAGTGGTTCCCTGGAAATTGTCGACATACAAGTTGTCGCTAATGTCTGCCTTATAGGGGCTGTTTGATTTCCTCAAATGTGTGTCTAATGTTGCTTGCAAAAGAAACGGTGAGGACGTAGCTCCAAATAATATTGAGGCAAAACGATATGTGATGACTTCACTGTTAGGATCCAGTGGATCCTTAATCCAGAGGAATTTTGTGTAGTTACGATCTTCCTCCTGCAAACCTACTCGGAGGAAAGCTTTGCTGATTTCAGCAGTATAGGCGAAAATACCAGTGCGAAATCGTAACAGCACATCATGTAGCCTTTGTGTTAGGCTAGATCCCGTTTGGAGACATTCATTTAAAGACACACTGTTTGGCTTTACTTTAGCACTACAGTTAAAGACAATACGAATAGGTGTTGTCAATGAGTCTTTCACCACAGCGTGATGAGGTAAATAATGACCTACTTTTCGGTCATCGTTATCAACAACCTCAATAAATTTACTGTTAAGTTGTTGTTGGATGAGTTGATGATACAGGTTCAGTTTGTCTGGCTGCTTCTGTAGTCGTGTTAATTGAGACTGCAATTGTGAGGCTGCCATAAAATAATTTACTGGAAGTTGTGGATGATCCAACTTCTATGGGAGTCTTACCCAGTATTGTTTATTTTCATAGACAACTGTATCCAGATATTGCTGGTAAGTCCACGTATCATCAGGACTTGGTTGTTCAGGGATAATACCTAAAGTGTCTAAATCCCACAAACGATGTATTGGTGGGTCAGACTCACTATCCTCAGATATTTCTCTGAAACGTAGGGGTGACTGTTCCAAGCCTAGTCACGCCACTATTATGTTATTAGATTGTTGGTTTGTGGACGCTGGATTTTGTCTGAAAAGCACCGGTCCCGTAAGCAATTTGCCTCCTGCAGACGACAACAAATTCATTCCCTGTTGTCTAGTGCATCCAGTTATAAACTTGTAATAATGATCCGCGCCTATAAGTATTCCAACATCTGTGAGGCAGTCAGAATTTATTTTATAATCTGCTAGCCTCATGCGGTTTCGTCTAAGATGTCTCGCAGTGCGAGCTAACCCAGTGACCTGCAGGTCTGTAGGAAGTTTATCTACTACTACCGCTTGTATTGGACTAGTAGAAGATCCGAGTCTCACTAATACCTTAACTACCTTGTAGTCACGAGGTCCACTATTCGACAAGAAACCAGAAATATTTAACCTCACACTTTTGGCAGGTTTTAAATTTAACTCATCTACCAACTGTTGTGTAATGAAGGTTTTCTGTGGACCTTGGTCAAAAAGACCTCTAGTGTTAATTCTAGATCTTCGGTTTATTAGTCTAAGTTGAGCTGTAGGCAGAGTAGTATTATTGCCTGACTCAGTAGCAAGTACATTTACTTCTTGATGCACTTTGCAATATTGCACTGCGGTAGAATTCGTGGAATTCTCCCCAGTGGTCATGGTTGGTGTAGAAGATTTTCTACATAAGGCGTAGTGGTGTACACCTTGGTTACATCGGTTGCAGGAACGTAGCTGCACTACACATTTTTTGGGATCATGAGAGCCCATGCACTTGGTGCACTTGTGTATTTCTTGCAACCTTTTAACCCTAACATTATAAGTAGGATAAACAAATCATTGGTAGGTGGCATGTCCTTGATTGCAGAAGAGACACCTTCTCTGGTTAATAGACTTAGTCTCTTTAGTAGACAAGTCATTGGTTATCTCAGAAGGAGACACCGAATATGTACCTACATTTCCACTTCTTTTCCCAGTGGATGGAGTAGTTTTGGATTTATATTTATTAGACTTAGTCAAAGTCTGTTTAGGTTTGACTGAAATGTCAGTATTAGTTGGTTTAGACTCAGGTTTAATTTTATCATGAGTCTTCAACCTGTTAACCGTTATCCTCAATCCCTCGAATATTTGGTCAAGAGTGAGAAACTCGGTATTATAATGTGAGCAGAGCTCTGTCAAGACATTTCGAGGTAATTTCCTCTGCAATAGTAACTTGATAGACCATTCTGAAGCAGGTATATTAACTTTAGTACCTAAGGCCTTTACTAGAGACTCTACTTCTAGTCTGAAGCTTTGAAGTGACTCTGGTCTACTATTTGGTGCATTCAGATCTAGCAATTGATAATAGAGGGTAGCTATACTTAACTCTTTGTTGCAATAGTTCAACTTCAAGAGTTTTATAGCTTCCTCATAATTACTCTCATCAAGAGTGAGGTTATGTATGACCTTTTTAGCCTCTCCTTTGAGAAGACTAAGTAGGTATGAAAATTTAGAAACCTTGTCTAGAGACGGTTTCTTATGGATGTGAACTTCAAATGAAGTCCAAAAATTGTCCCAATTTTCTGTATCTGATCCTGAAAATGTAGGTAAGTCTAAAGTAGGTAAACGAACCTCTGGTAGTTGGTTATTGAATTGAGACCCTGTGTTACTGGCATTGGATCCAGATTGTTTTGCTAGTTGAGATAGCCTATAAATTATATCTTGAGTCTCCTCTTCGTACTGGGAGATACCGTCTACAATTTGACTTACTTCATCAGGATCGGTTTCTACAGTATTTAGTAGAGCAATATAAGACTGACTTGTAGACTTGACTTGATCAAATTTCAGATCAGCCACTCTAACTGATGTCTCTAAGTGATAAGAGTCAATGGGAGTATCTTTAGATAAGCCCTCAGCCTTGTTAATTAATCTGGTCAAATGACCTTTAAGGCCAATGTAGGTTCTCCTTAATTGCTCAGGAGTAGCCATGTTGGGCTTGGGTCCAAACTTCATGGGATTAGTATATGTATTACTAATGAAGCTTGGGTACTTGTTCATTAGTGGACAAGTAACATTAAATGTAGCCTAATTCAAGGTGGCTAATTTATACTTTACCTCACTTGAGGTTAAATGTACCTACCTAACAATAAGTAGCTAGATATTTTGTGCACTGTCTGAACTTCACCATTAGTTCTCGTCCGGTTAGCTCTTCTATATCACCATCAGAGTTAATGGGAATTATCCAGCAATACACAAAATAGATACACAAAATAATGAATACAAGAGAAATATTATGGAGACACTCCAATCAGAGCTGTCTCAAAGTTTAATCCCACCCTGTTTAGGGTCAGCACAAATAGTATAATACATACACTACTGACTAGCTTAAGTCTAGTTATGATAATTCCTAACTAAGAACTATAAATTTATTTAGTCTGGGCTTGTACCAAATTCAGCACAATCTCAGCCTAAATTCTACCTAATAAGATTGGTAAAGATTATTGTGGTGCAGTAAGGTGAATATAATTGTGCTGTAATTTTTGTTTTTTTTTGTTTTATAAGAGTGCACTTGCACACACAGGTGAAAACAATTACGTACAGTTAAGTTTGGCTTGCTAGCCACAGCCGTTTGTGATGGTTGATGGTGTTGATTAACTTGTCAACCACATGCAACCTAGACTCACCTGACAAGTGTACACCATCTCTAGTCAGGTTTTGTCTATAAGGTCTGGCTGTAAATTGGATATAAGTGGCATCCACTCTCACTCGTTTTTTCAGCCTGAAATTTATGTACTTAGCAGCTCTCTGGTAGTATTCTGGGGTTACTCCCCAACGATTATCTTGACTTGGTTGGCGAGGTTCCACTAATGTGAATACTACCGAATTACTGATGAGCTTGAAAGAAGAAATTATGGTTTTAAGGTGTTTGATCACCTCAGCTGGATGACGAGTGGGATGGATGTCATTACCACCTAAGTATATAATGGTTAGATGGTGAGGCCACTCTAACGCAGGTGTTAGTGTGGAGTTGTTATAAAAGTTATGAGCTGTTGCTCCTGGTGACCTAAAGATTCTCACTTCTGTGTGAGGTATAGGTCTAAGTGTTGTGGGTAATTGGCTGTGTCCCACTAAGGCTACCTTATACATGAGGTGAAAGTAGCAATATGTTAGTGTGACTTAGACTAACTGATGTGTTACACTGTTGGTTGACACAATTAAATAAATAGTTAGTCTTGCTTACATCACACAAGGATTAGTTATTAATAATTAGTATTTGTAGTTATAAATTTAATGCCTATCCGGTTCGAAGAGGACCATAATGTGGGACATTTGGGACTTGACTCTAATTATTTAAATATTAATATAGTAAAATCAATTATGAAGGACCACCCGCTTTTATAGTAAAGAGGGAAACTGAGAAAATATGATCATTAGAAAATTCCTAGATGAACCAGTAACTATGGATAAAATACTAGAGAATATGATCACTGAAATAATTAATGGGCTGTATAATTAAATGAATCAAAGCCTCAAACACCTACATTGGGGGGGTATTACTGGAACTCAATACGTCCAGGAACTAGTGTGGTTCGTTCACCAGTCCAATGTATAATAATCTAATCCTATGAATATTTATAGAGTCATTATCTTTATCTTCAAAGAGAACATAGACTACGAAACATGTAATAATAAGTATAATAAACACATGTTAATCCAATGAACAGAGTTCTGCATGTAAAGGAGTACAGATAATAATCAAGGAATACAAAGGAATCTTAGCTTATTGACGATTCCCTAGAAGTTAGTTACGACTCATCTTCTGATTCCCCTGGACTCGTCATGGAACACTGGGAGTTGATTAACATGGGAAATGACAGCTCGGAGAATTCTTCACACACGCTGTAAATTAAATTGGTTTCAGTAGTAACAAATTAAACTACTAGAAATCTATATTCAAGAAAACGAGATTAAACATCAGAGAAAATAATGACCTGTAATTTTTTATTGTCGCACGGCGTCACGACAAGCTACCCAGCTATAAACCCACCCCCTATATGATGCATCAAATAAGGATCAAGGTACTTAGCTAATATGGGCACTGTGTAAGTTAAGGCTTGCCGAAGTTCGCGTCCTAGGTTCCGGTCTAGCCTATCCTAGATACTGACGCGCTTCACTGGCCGGCCACTTGGAATTACATAGAAGTTATGTAAATGACACTGCCACCAGTGAAGGTATTGTCTGCAAAGGTTCTTCACACCTCACAGTGGCGACTTTCTTCTAGAGATTTGATGGCGTCTACCCTGATGGTTGGGTAATGGCATCTCCTCGTGAGCGCTTCGCCACGTGAACACGTCTGCTCGTGAACGCTTCTACACGTGGACTGGCGTGTCTTCCGTCCCGCGTTTGTTACCCAAATTATTTATTATGGATATTATCATTTCTCGCAGTTGTGCTTGAAATGCTTGGGTTAGGACGGGTTTATTATTTGGAGGAGTTAAATATTATTATTTGCCCGTTTGATGATAGTAAACGAACAATGGAGAAGAATTAAAGTCTCTCCAGGGCATTCACGCGTGACGTTAATTTTATTACTAGATAACAGCTATAACTATAAATGCTCTATTTGGCTTTAGTTGGAGATCAGTTTATCTGTAATTAATTATCACACAGAACACCGTTGTTTATAGAGAATCAAATTTAATTCTCAGACACATTGGACATAAATGTGTTTATTACAATGGAATCTGACGCAATACTGGCGTCGGGTTACGTAAGAATTCTAGCCTTATTGTACAGATGTAATTATTAGTACATGTGAACTTTTATATGGTGTAGTGGATACAACATGCAACTGCCACCTTGTTGGCCAGTGTTCGAGTCCCCTGGTGGGTTGAGTGTCTAAAAAGTTATAAACTTCAGCTACTGGAATAGGGTAGTCTGTGCATTAAGCATTTGGCACTGAGTTTTCCCATATAACAGGAACCGATGAAAGAGCATTAGAGGTCCCACACTATCTCATTGCCTGGGAGAGGATTGGAGTTCTGGTTGGTTAAATACCCCAGAATTCCTACCTCTCTTAATGGCTCTGAAGTATGGTGTAGTGGATACAACATGCAACTGCCACCTTGTTGGCCAGTGTTCGAGTCCCCTGGTGGGTTGAGTGTCTAAAAAGTTATAAACTTCAGCTACTGGAATAGGGTAGTCTGTGCATTAAGCATTTGGCACTGAGTTTTCCCATATAACAGGAACCGATGAAAGAGCATTAGAGGTCCCACACTATCTCATTGCCTGGGAGAGGATTGGAGTTCTGGTTGGTTAAATACCCCAGAATTCCTACCTCTCTTAATGGCTTTGAAGTATGGTGTAGTGGATACAACATGCAACTGCCACCTTGTTGGCCAGTGTTCGAGTCCCCTGGTGGGTTGAGTGTCTAAAAAGTTATATATATATATATATATATATATATATATATATATATATATATATATATATATATATATATATATATATTCTATATATATATATATATTCTACCCACCTCATATATTCTACCCACCTCAAGACTCCGCTCCAATATAGAAGCATCAAGAAATATGGACCAATAGCCTTTCTACAATCACTTCTTTTCAATACCCATTGTTTCATGTTCTGGCTTGTGTTGAAGAAATTAATACCTTATTAAATACCACCTCACCCCATCCACCTCACTCAAATGTAGATATATTTTATCTACATGTTTAACAAATATAGATATATTTTATCGTTCATGTTTAACAAATTTGTTATCTTTTTATTCTAGCATTGTTGAGGCAGTTGATAGTGGTAAGGATTGCGATGTTGTATACCTTGACTTTAGCAAAGCTTTTGATACAGTGCCACATGAAAGACTGATTAAAAAAATAGAGTCTCATGGTATTGGGGGTGCTATATTAAGCTGGATTAGGGCATGGCTATACCAAAGGAAACAGAGAGTTAGTATAAATGGAATCAAGTCAGAGTGGGAAAATGTTGTAAGTGGAGTGCCTCAAGGCTCTGTCCTGGGACCTCTGTTGTTTATAATATATATAAATGATTTAGATTCAGGTTTGAGTAGCAACATTTGCAAATTTGCCGATGATACGAAAATCGGTAGGGAAATTAATTCGGAGGAGGACTCACTATCACTTCAAGTTGATCTAGATAGGGTTTTGAAATGGTCAAAGGATTGGCAGATGCAGTTTAATGCTGATAAATGTAAAGTTCTGAGGTTAGGTAATGATGATAGAGTTACAAGATACGAGCTAGATGGTGTTGTGATTGCGAAGTCGGATTGCGAAAGGGATCTGGGAGTTATGATTAGTAAGAATTTAAAACAAAAGGATCAATGCATAAATGTTCGTAATAAGGCAAATCGGACACTTGGATTTATTAATCGCAGCGTTAGTAACAAGACACCTGGTGTGGTTCTCAAGCTATATCTTGCTCTAGTTAGGCCCCATTTAGATTATGCAGTTCAGTTTTGGTCGCCATATTATAGAATGGATATAAATTCACTTGAACGTGTCCAGCGTAGGATGACTAAGTTAATTCCCCAAATTAGAAATCTTTCATATGAAGAAAGATTAACAAAGCTTAAGTTGCATTCACTGGAAAGGCGAAGAGTTAGGGGTGACATGATAGAGGTTTACAAGTGGATGAATGGACATAACCGGGGGGATATTAATAGGGTATTAAAAGTATCAACACAGGACAGAACACGAAACAATGGATATAAATTGGATAAGTTTAGATTTAGGAAAGACTTGGGTAAATACTGGTTCAGTAACAGGGTTGTTGATTTGTGGAACCAATTGCCGCGTAACATTGTGGAGGTGGGGTCCCTCGATTGTTTCAAGCACGGGTTGGACAAGTATATGAGTGGGATTGGGTGGTTATAGAATAGGAGCTGCCTCGTATGGGCCAATAGGCCTTCTGCAGTTACCTTTGTTCTTATGTTCTTATATATATATATATATATATATATATATATATATATATATATATATATATATATATATATATATATATATATATATATATATATATATATATATAGATATATATATATAAGTATATTTTGGTAGCAGTCTTTCCTGTAGACATATATTATTAAATATGACCGAAAAAGTAAGATTAATTATTCTAACACGAATTTTCTCGATCTTTCGTACATTTCTTTTCACTGCTGGTGGTAATTCAAAAATCAATTCTCCAAAATTCATTTTTATTTCTAGTCTGACGCGACACTTGAGCGCGTTTCGTAAAACTTATTATATTTTCAAAGACTTTAGTTTAAACATACACAACTGAATAGAACTTACACATCTCCGATTTTGTTTATATCTACATTTGAGTGAGGTGGATGGGGTGAGGTGTCATTTAATAAGGTATTAATTTCATCAACACAAGACAGAACACGAAAGAACAATGGGTATTGAATAGAAGTGATTGTAGAAAGCCTATTGGTCCATATTTCTTGATGCTTCTATATTGGAGCGGAGTCTTGAGGTGGGTAGAATATAGTTGTGCAATAATTGGCTGTTGATTGCTGGTGTTAACTTCTTGATGTGTAGTGCCTCGCAAACGTCAAGCCGCCTGCTATCGCTGTATCTATCGATGATTTCTGTGTTGTTTGCTAGGATTTCTCTGGCGATGGTTTGGTTGTGGGAAGAGATTATATGTTCCTTAATGGAGCCCTGTTGCTTATGCATCGTTAAACGCCTAGAAAGAGATGTTGTTGTCTTGCCTATATACTGGGTTTTTTGGAGCATATTCCTATGTTCGTGTCCTTAGTGTAGACTGCAGTGTGGAAACCTCCGCTCTTTTCCATGACTGTTACATCTAGAAAGGGCAGCTTCCCATCCTTTTCCATCTCGTAAGTGAAACGCAGCACGGAACTCCGCTCAAATGCTTCCTTCAGCTCCTGCAGATGTCTGACATCAGGTACCTGTGTAAAAATGTCGTCAACATACCTGCAGTATATGGCCAGTTTCAAGTTTATGTCGACTAAGACTTTTTGCTCGATGGTACCCATGTAGAAGTTTGCAAACAGGACACCTAGGCGAGAACCCATGGCGACCCCATCTACTTGCTTATACATGTGCCCATCCGGGCTCAAGAAGGGTGCCTCTTTAGTACAAGCTTGGAGTAGTTTCCTTAGGATATTTTCTGGTATGTCAAGAGGAGTACAGGCTGGATCACGATACAATCTGTCGCCTATCATCCCGATTGTCTCGTCCACTGGTACGTTGGTGAACAGCGATTCTACGTCCAACGAGGCTCTTATTCCTGTGGCCCGTGTGCCCCGCAGTAAGTCAACAAATTCCTTTGGCGACTTCAGGCTGAAGGCGCAAGGGACATAAGGAGTCAGCAGGCCGTTGAGTCGCTTCGCTAGTCTGTACGTGGGTGTGGGTATCTGGCTAATGATTGGCCGAAGTGAGAACAAGGAGATAGTTGTCAGAAGAGGTGACAAGTCGCCAATATACGTCATTCTTAAAAAAGACGAATATCTGGCGAAAATGAACCTCATACGCTCTGACCAAACTAAATTCCAAAGGGTAACGAAGGACACTACAGCCGACTTGAAAGCAAAGGTCAACAAACTAATCGAAACTGTGAACGCCAAGAAATCAGGACTCCACCTGCCAAAGATTATTGGGGAATATAAACCTGGATATGCGAATGGAAATGTCAAGACACACAAGCCTGGAAACCGACTTCGATGGGGTTTTCTTTCTTTGGGAAACACGTGAGGAACACAAATGCAAACAAGTCTGAATGGTCCCCAGGACTATATACAACTGAAAACTCATACCCCAGAAGTGACTCGAACCCATACTGCCAGGAGCAATGCAACTGGTATGTACAGGGACGCCTTAATCCGCTTGACCATCACGACCGGACATAAGGAAGAGATAGCCGAAGCTATATATATATATGTCGTACCTAGTAGCCAGAACGCAATTCTCAGCCTACTATGCAAGGCCCGATTTGCCTAATAAGCCAAGTTTTACTGAAAAAATATATTTTCTCTAATTTTTTTCTTATGAAATAATAAAGCTACCCATTTCATTATGTATGAGGTCAATTTTTTTTTTATTGGAGTTAAAATTAACGTAGATATATGACCGAACCTAACCAACCCTACCTAACCTAACCTAACCTATCTTTATAGGCTAGGTTAGGTTAGGTAGCCGAAAAAGTTAGGTTAGGTTAGGTAGTCAATAAACAATTAACTCATGAAAACTTGGATTATTAGGCAAATCGGGCCTTGCATAGTAGGCTGAGAAGTGCGTTCTGTCTACTAGGTACGACATATATATATATATATATATATATATATATATATATATATATATATATATATATATATATATATATATATATATATATATATATATATATATATATTAGTATATTTTGGTAGCAGTCTTTCCTGAAGACATATATTATTAAATATGACCGAAAAAGTAAGATTAATAATTCTAACACGAATTTTCTCAATCTTTCGTACATTACGCTTCACTGTTGGAGGTAAATCAAAAATCAATTCTCCAAAATTCATTTTTATTTCTAGTCTGACGCGACACGGGCGCGTTTCGTAAAACTTATTACATTTTCAAAGACTTTAGTTCACAAATACACAACTGATTAGAACTTACGTATCTCCGATTTTATATCTACATTTGAGTGAGGTGGGAGGGGTGATGTGGCATTAACACAAGACAGAACAAGAGGGGATATTAATAGGGTATTAAAAGTATCAACACAAGACAGAACACAAACAATGGGTATTGAATAGAAGTGTTTGTAGAAAGCCTATTGGTCCATATTTCTTGATGCTTCTATATTGGAGCGGAGTCTTGAGGTGGGTAGAATATAGTTGTGCAATAATTGGCTGTTGATTGCTGGTGTTGACTTCTTGATGTGTAGTGCCTCGCAAACGTCAAGCCGCCTGCTATCGCTGTATCTATCGATGATTTCTGTGTTGTTTACTAGGATTTCTCTGGCGATGGTTTGGTTGTGGGAAGAGATTATATGTTCCTTAATGGAGCCCTGTTGCTTATGCATCGTTAAACGCCTAGAAAGAGATGTTGTTGTCTTGCCTATATACTGGGTTTTTTGGAGCTTACAGTCCCCAAGTGGGCATTTGAAGGCATAGACGACGTTAGTCTCTTTTAAAGCGTTCTGTTTTGTGTCTGGAGAGTTTCTCATGAGAAGGCTGGCCGTTTTTCTGGTTTTATAGTAAATCGTCAGTTGTATCCTCTGATTTTTGTCTGTAGGGATAACGTTTCTATTAACAATATCTTTCAGGACCCTTTCCTCCGTTTTATGAGCTGTGGAAAATAAGTTCCTGTAAAATAGTCTAATAGGGGGTAAAGGTGTTGTGTTAGTTGTCTCTTCAGAGGTTGCATGGCTTTTCACTTTCCTTCTTATGATGTCTTCGATGAAACCATTGGAGAAGCCGTTATTGACTAGGACCTGCCTTACCCTACAGAGTTCTTCGTCGACTTGCTTCCATTCTGAGCTGTGGCTGAGAGCACGGTCGACATATGCGTTAACAACACTCCTCTTGTACCTGTCAGGGCAGTCGCTGTTGGCATTTAGGCACATTCCTATGTTTGTTTCCTTAGTGTAGACTGCAGTGTGGAAACCTCCGCCCTTTTCCATGACTGTTACATCTAGAAAGGGCAGCTTCCCATCCTTTTCCATCTCGTAAGTGAAACGCAGCACGGAACTCTGCTCAAATGCCTCCTTCAGCTCCTGCAGATGTCTGACATCAGGTACCTGTGTAAAAATGTCGTCAACATACCTGCAGTATATGGCCGGTTTCAAGTTCATGTCGACTAAGACTTTTTGCTCGATGGTACCCATGTAGAAGTTTGCAAACAGGACACCTAGGGGAGAACCCATGGCGACCCCATCTACTTGCTTATACATGTGCCCATCCGGGCTCAAGAAGGGTGCCTCTTTAGTACAAGCTTGGAGTAGTTTCCTCAGAATATTTTCTGGCATGTCAAGAGGAGTACAGGCTGGATCACGATACACTCTGTCGGCTATCATTCCGATTGTCTCGTCCACAGGTACGTTGGTAAACAGCGATTCTACGTCCAACGAGGCTCTTATCCCTGTGGCCCGTGTGCCCCGCAGTAAGTCAACAAATTCCTTTGGAGACTTCAGGCTGAAGGCGCAAGGAACATAAGGAGTCAGCAGGCCGTTGAGTCGCTTCGCCAGTCTGTACGTGGGTGTGGGTATCTGGCTAATGATTGGCTGAAGTGGGTTTCCAGGCTTGTGCGTCTTGACATTTCCATACGCATATCCAGGTTTATATTCCCCAATGATCCTTGGCAGGTGGAGTCCGGATTTCTTGGCGTTCACAGTTTCGATCAGTTTGTTGACCTTTGCTTTTAATTCGGCTGTAGTGTCCTTCGTTACCCTTTGGAACTTAGTTTGGTCAGAGAGTATGATGTTCATTTTCGCCAGATATTCGTCTTTTTTAAGAATGACATATATTGGCGACTTGTCACCTCTCCTGACAACTATCTCCTTGTTCTCACGAAGGCTTTTAGCTGCCGCTTTAAGCTCGGGGGACAGTATGGTGCTTCTGTAGTTGCCTCGAATCTTTCCTCCTTCTGCAATAAGTTCTGCTTGTAAGGTATCTTTGGTAGTGACCTTCTTTTATGTCTCGAGGTCGAATATGTCGTCCAACAGAATTTCCAACTCTACTTTCCGGGCCATCTCACTCGGTCTGGACATAACATGACAGTTTATGTCCAGATTTAGGAGAGTGACTTGGTCCTCAGTGAGGTTAATTCCGACATATATATATATATATATATATATATATATATATATATATATATATATATATATATATATATATATATATATATATATATATATATATATATATATATATATATGTCGTACCTAGTAGCCGGAACGCACTTCTCGGCCTACTATGCAAGGCCCGATTTGCCTAATAAGCCAAGTTTTCCTGAATTGATATATTTTCTCTATTTTTTTCTTATTAAATGATAAAGCTACCCATTTCATTATGTATGAGGTCATTTTTTTTTATTGGAGTTAAAATTAACGTAGATATATGACCGAACCTAACGAACCCTACCTAACCTAACCTAACCTATCTTTATAGGTTAGGTTGGGTTAGGTAGCCGAAAAAGTTAGGTTAGGTTAGGTTAGGTAGGTTAGGTAGTCGAAAAACAAATAATTCGCTACTAGGTACGACATATATATATATATATATATATATATATATATATATATATATATATATATATATATATATATATATATATATATATATATATATATATATATATATATATATAAATATATATATATATATATATATATATATATATATATATATATATATATATATATATATATATATATATATATATATATAAATATATATATATATATATGTCGTACCTAGTAGCCAGAACGCACTTCTCAGCCTATTATGCAAGGCCAAATTTACCTAATAAGCCAAGTTTTCCTGAATTAATATATTTTCTCTAATTTTTTTCTTATGAAATGATAAAGCTACCCATTTCATTATGTATGAGGTCAATTTTTTTTTATTGGAGTTAAAATTAACGTAGATATATGACCGAACCTAACCAACCCTACCTAACCTAACCTAACCTATCTTTATAGGTTAGGTTAGGTTAGGTAGCCGAAAAAGTTAGGTTAGGTTAGGTTAGGTAGGTTAGGTAGTCGAAAAACAATTAATTCATGAAAACTTGGCTTATGAGGCAAATTTGGCCTTGCATAGTAGGCTGAGAAGCACGTTCTGGCTACTAGTTACGACATATATATATATATATATATATATATATATATATATATATATATATATATATATATATGCAAACAAGCCTGAATGGTCCCCAGGACTATATACAACTGAAAACTCACACCCCAGAAGTGACTCGAACCCATACTCCCACAACTGGTATGTACAGGGACGCCTTAATCCGCTTGACCATCACGACCGGACATAAGGAAGTGATAGCCGAGGCTATATGAACCACTTCCCCGCCGGCACTCGGATGGTAATCTTGGGCATAAATCTTATGCCCAAGATTACCATCCGAGTGCCGGCGGGGAAGTGGTTCATATAGCCTCGGCTATCACTTCCTTATGTCCGGTCGTGATGGTCAAGCGGATTAAGGCGTCCCTGTACATACCAGTTGTGGGAGTATGGGTTCGAGTCACTTCTGGGGTGTGAGTTTTCAGTTATATATATATATATATATATATATATATATATATATATATATATAAATATATGTATATATATATATATATATATATATATATATATATAAATATTTATATATATATATATATATACATATATATATGTATAAATATTTATACATGTATATATTTATATATATATATATATATATATATATATATATATATATATATATATATATATATATATATATATATATATATATATATATATGTCGTACCTAGTAGCCAGAACGCACTTCTCAGCCTACTATGCAAAGCCCGATTTGCCTAATAAGCCAAGTTTTCATGAATTAATTGTTTTTCGACAACCTAACCTACCTAACCTAACCTAACCTAACTTTTTCGGCTACCTAACCGAACCTAACCTATAAAGTTAGGTTAGGTTAGGTTAGGTAGGGTTGGTTAGGTTCGGTCATATATCTACATTAATTTTATCTCCAATAAAAAAAAATTGATCTCATACATAATGAAATGGGTAGCTTTATCATTTCACAAGAAAAAAATTAGAGAAAATATATTAATTCAGGAAAACTTGGCTTATTAGGCAAATCGGGCCTTGCATAGTAGGCTGAGAAGTGCGTTCTGGCTACTAGGTACGACATATATATATATATATATATATATATATAGGTAGGTTAGGTAGTCGAAAAACAAATAATTCGCTACTAGGTACGACATATTTATATATATATATATATATATATATATATATATATATATATATATATATATATATATATATATATATATATATATATATATATATATATATATATATATATATGTCGTACCTAGTAGCCAGAACGCACTTCTCAGCCTACTATACAAGGCCCGATTTGCCTAATAAGCCAAGTTTTCCTGAATTAATATATTTTCTCATTTTTTTTTCTTGTGAAATGATAAAGCTACCCATTTCATTATGTATGAGGTCAATTTGTTTTTATTTGAGATAAAATTAACGTAGATATATGACCGAACCTAACCAACCCTACCTAACCTAACCTAACCTATCTCTATAGGTTAGGTTAGGTGGCCGAAAAAGTTAGGTTAAGTTAGGTTAGGTAGGTTAGGTAGTCGAAAAACAATTAATTCATGAAAACTTGACTTATTAGGCAAATCGGGCCTTGCATAGTAGGCTGAGAAGTGCGTTCTGGCTACTAGGTACGACATATATATATATATATAACTGAAAACTCACACCCCAGAAGTGACTCGAACCCATACTCCCAGAAGCAACGCAACTGGTATGTACAAGACGCCTTAATCCACTTGACCATCACGACCGGACATAATGAGGTGATAGCCGAGGCTATTTGAACCACCCCACCGCCGGCACTTGGATAGTAATCTTGGGCATAGCATTTTACCAAATCACCTCATTCTTTGGGGCACACGTGAGGAACACAAATGCGAACAAGCCTGAATGGTCCCCAGGACAATATGCAACTGAAAACTCACACCCCAAAAGTGTGATGTAATGGTCAAGTGGATTAAGGCGTCTTGTACATACCAGTTGGGTTGCTTCTGGGAGTATGGGTTCGAGTCACTTCTGGGGTGTGAGTTTTCAGTTGCATATTGTCCTGGGGACCATTCAGGCTTGTTCGCATTTGTGTTCCTCACGTGTGCCCCAAAGAATGAGGTGATTTGGTAAAATGCTATGCCCAAGATTACTATCCGAGTGCCGGCGGTGGGGTGGTTCAAATAGCCTCGGCTATCACCTCATTATGTCCGGTCGTGATGGTCAAGTGGATTAAGGCGTCTTGTACATACCAGTTGCGTTGCTTCTGGGAGTATGGGTTCGAGTCACTTCTGGGGTGTGAGTTTTCAGTTGCATATTGTCCTGGGGACCATTCAGGCTTGTTCGCATTTGTGTTCCTCACGTGTGCCCCAAAGAATGAGGTGATTTGGTAAAATGCTATGCCCAAGATTACTATCTGAGTGCCGGCGGTGGGGTGGTTCAAATAGCCTCGGCTATCACCTCATTATGTCCGGTCGTGATGGTCAAGTGGATTAAGGCGTCTTGTACATACCAGTTGCGTTGCTTCTGGGAGTATGGGTTCGAGTCACTTCTGGGGTGTGAGTTTTCAGTTATATATATATATATATATGTCGTACCTAGTAGCCAGAACTCACTTCTCAGCCTACTATGCATGGCCCGATTTGCCTAATAAGCCTAGTTTTCATGAATTAATGTTTTTTCGACAACCTAACCTAACCTAACGTTTTCGGCTACCTAACCTAACCTAACCTATAAAGATAGGTTAGGTTAGGTTAGGTAGGGTTGGTTAGGTTCGGTCATATATCTACGTTAATTTTAACTCCAATAAAAAAAAATTGACCTCATACATAATGAAATGGGTAGCTTTATCATTTCATAAGAAAAAAATTAGAGAAAATATATTAATTCAGTAAAACTTGGCTTATTAGGCAAATCGGGCCTCGCATAGTAGGCTGAGAAGTGAGTTCTGGCTACTAGGTACGACATATATATATATATATATATATATATATATATATATATATATATATATATATATATATATATATATATATATATATATATATATTGGTGTATACTGGCAGCAGGTTTTCTTTCAAACATGTTTCATTGAATATGACCGCATATTCTGTATTTATTATTTTCTGGTTTAGGGCTTCTATCCCTCTAACTATTTTCTTAGCATCAGGGCTTAATTGAAATAGGAGTTCTCCAAAACTCATTTTCGTACTTTTAAGGTGAAGAAAAGAAGTGATTTACTATAGTGTATTACACTTATTTGTATAATTTGCACGACGTTTCGAACCTCCATGGTTCATTCTCAAGTGAACAGATCTTACAATACTAGTTGATTTTATACCCGCATTAGGTCAGGTGATAATACAATGAAGGTGAAAAACATGGGGGGATACATAAGGGATAAATGTGAGGTGAAACATAGAGGCTGCAGAAGGCTTATTGGCCCATACGAGGCATCTCCTATCTAAACACAAAGATTAATCTAGTGTAATTGGCCTGTTATGTTGGACATTGTCTTCTGTGTTGGCATCGATATGTCCTTGTCTTGTCCTTACTCTCATGGTGGGTAGAGTAAATAGTTCCGTGATTTGGGTGTTCATGGTAGGTCGCTCTATTCTTATGTGAATTGCCTCAAGAATTTGTAATCTTCTTGAATCTTGGGTTTTGTCTATTATGCAATTATGTCTATTTTGCATAATAGACAAAACCCAAGATTCAAGAAGATTACAAATTCTTGAGGCAATTCACATAAGAATAGAGCGACCTACCATGAACACCCAAATCACGGAACTATTTACTCTACCCACCATGAGAGTAAGGACAAGACAAGGACATATCGATGCCAACACAGAAGACAATGTCCAACATAACAGGCCAATTACACTGGATTAATCTTTGTGTTTAGATAGGAGATGCCTCGTATGGGCCAATAAGCCTTCTGCAGCCTCTATGTTTCACCTCACATTTATCCCTTATGTATCCCCCCATGTTTTTCACCTTCATTGTATTATCACCTGACCTAATGCGGGTATAAAATCAACTAGTATTGTAAGATCTGTTCACTTGAGAATGAACCATGGAGGTTCGAAACGTCGTGCAAATTATACAAATAAGTGTAATACACTATAGTAAATCACTTCTTTTCTTCACCTTAAAAGTACGAAAATGAGTTTTGGAGAACTCCTATTTCAATTAAGCCCTGATGCTAAGAAAATAGTTAGAGGGATAGAAGCCCTAAACCAGAAAATAATAAATACAGAATATGCGGTCATATTCAATGAAATATATATATATATATATATATATATATATATATATATATATATATATATATATATATATATATATATATATATATATATATATATATATATATATATATATATATATATATATATATATATATATATATATATATATATATATATATATATATATATATATATATATATATATATATAAATATTGAAGGGAGTACCACCTCTAGCTGGAAGAAGGGGGACCCATAGCCTCGGAGGAAACCAGCATAACGCTTTAGAGGGAATGTTTAGATCCCCTCCAATACAGTTTCTGTGTGCTTTTCTCCTACCACCCCCTTCCTTTTTTTTTTGTGCTTTATTATGCATTTGATGGTTACAAGATATACATGGGTTGATACAAAAATAATAATGCAAAAAGGTGCTTAAAGGTTATGGATCTCTTGAAAAACACAACAATGGGAAACATTGATGAATGTCACAGACGGGTTCGATCATTGTTGCAAGTCAAACACTTCTTCGAATTCCTCTGAAGTTGGACTAGTGCCCAAGACGCAACAGGCATTTCCCCTCTGAATCGCAACACTTAGGCGCTGGAACAAGAAACTTTTTGCTCTCTGGTCTTTGGTAGCGCTGATCAATTTGTCCTCCAATTCCTTCAGGAACTTCAATGCACATTTTCCCCACGAACCGAGGGTCTCCGAGCCGATCGGAACAAAGCTGTAGCAGTGTGCTAGACCTCTGTATTTAATAATTTTCTGCGATTCCCTGAAAGAAGCAGCACCACCGCTTTCACGTGTGCTGTAGTGGAGGTAGGTACTGGCCAGTGTGGCAGCGCACGTGTAGTCCCATACCACTTGCTTACCATCCTTCCAAGGTAGCAAGGTGACCCCATCAGGGCGCTTCTGAGGGTCGTTAGGTCTGGATAAGTGTGGTTCTCTTTGTGCCGGGCAGCGGGCTGTGGCGAGGCTCCTCTTGATGATGTCGTTGACTTCTTCATGTCTTGCAATTTTACCCTGTGATTTACGACATACCAGACCATGACGACCATATTGGTCTGCCATCGCAGTTCCGCAGATGCACCTATGTTCGGTGAGGATGGGGGCGGCAAGGCGAAGGGCAACTCCAATGCGGAGAGCGTCATGACTGAGGCGAGTTCCCAGGGCTGCATTGGGCACAGCAAATAAAAAATCCCCGGCGTGGGGTGCTGTTACCGCTAGGAGGCGGGCTTTGTTTTCAGCATCAGCGTTGTCAATCATTGCTGTGACAGTCTTTTCCATTATGGGTCTATCCCAGTGGGCCTGCTTGTGGTCTTTTGGGACTTGTGGTCGGGGTTGAGGGTGTGCAATGGTGTCCCATTGTCTGGCTGCTTCGATGAACGTTTGATCATGAGTTCCCGCTGTCTCTCTCATACGCTCTGGTAGGATCTGCCCTACCAATTCGTTGGCTGCTGTACATGAGGATAAGAATGCTGGAAGTGCTACCTCAGTTGCCTTTCGTATGCCTATCCCTCCAAATCTCACTGGTAGTGTTGCTTGGTCCCACTGACTGTCATCTAAATCTAGGTTGAGCGCCTTCCTGAATATTGACCTGAGGAGCTCATCATATTGATTTAGAAGTGGGTTGCCAAAAGTTGGTGCACACCTTAAGAAGTATGTTAGCCTTGGCAAGGTAAGGCACTTTGTGAGAAGGTAGAGGGCATCGTGGGAGTCCAAGTCCCCAATTCTCTCTTCCATCCTCTTTAGGTCTCTAAACTTTTCGTCAAGGACTGCAGCAATGGCATTGTGGCCCAGAGGTGCTCCGAGTAGTGTGCTGTTGGTAGGTTTAACGACTGAGGCTTCTGGTAGAACTGATTTCACTGCTCTAATGATTAATTCACTGGATGCAATAATTTCGCACTTGGAGGGGTTAAGAACGAGACCCATGGACTCCCCCCGTGTCTTCACCAGCTGTAGGTCTTCTAGCAGGGAATCTTGTGTACCTGCCAGAGTGCCATCATCCAGGAACCAGATGTTGAGCTCGCTGGACAGTCTGGTTGTAATTTCTCGAACCGCTATGCAAAAGAGGAACGGTGCAAGTGAGTCACCCTGTTGAATTCCCTCTGCTGAGGTGACTTCATGTTTGCCAAACAGGAGGGTTGAGTCTTTGCTGTAGCCTGCTGACACAAACGGGAGAATGCTTGGGCAATGTTCCTGGACTGCAGTGAGGATTGCTTCTCTTTTGACCGAGTTGAAAGCGCTTTTAAAATCTAATTTTACTACTGCCTGGTCTTCAGTAAGAGAGCTAATGTAGGCTCGTGCAGCATGAGCCGCTGCTTCACAGCCTTGGGTAGGCTGAGAAGTGCGTTCTGGCTACTAGGTACGACATATAATTATATATGTCGTACCTAGTAGCCAGAACGCACATCTCAGCCTACTATGCAAGGCCCGATTTTCCTAATAAGCCAAGTTTTCCTGAATTAACATATTTTCTCTAATTTCTTTCTTACGAAATGATAAAGCTACCCATTTCATTATGTATGAGGTCAATTTTTTTTTATTGGAGTTAAAATTAACGTAGATATATGACCGAACCTAACCAACCCTACCTAACCTAACCTAACCTAACCTATCTTTATAGGTTAGGTTAGGTAGCCGAAAAAGTTAGGTTTGGTTAGGTTAGGTAGTCGAAAAACAATTAATTCATGAAAACTTGGCTTATTAGGCAAATCGGGCCTTGCATAGTAGGCTGAGAAGTGCGTTCTGGCTACTAGGTACGACATATGTATATATATATATATATATATATATATATATATATATATATATATATATATATATATATATATATATATATATATATATATATATATATATATCCTTCAATCCACTCATTTTTTCATCCATCTATTCAACCATCTATTTAATCATATATCTAACTATCCATCCATCCATCCATCCATCCATCCATCCATCCATCCATCTATCCATCTATCTAACTACTCATCCATCCATTTATCCATCTATCTATCCATCTATTTCTCTATATATTATACCGTTTCACCATCCATCCATCTATCTATCCGTCCTTCTCTCTGTTAATATCTTTAAATCCATCCATCTATTTATCCATGTATCATTCATCAATCCATGTATCATTCATCAATATATATTCCATCCTGTATGAATTCATTCAGAGGGCGCCCTAGGCCCTGCGGTCCTGCCTCTGTCTCCTGTATAATGCGTGCTGGTTCTCAGGTGTCTTCCCTGTCCCGTTGAAATGTACATTCCTCTCCCTCGTAGCCTCGTAGCCTGGGGGGTGGCCTCGGGGGTGGCCACCTCCCAGGGTGGCCTCGTAGCATGGTGGATAGCGCGCAGGACTCGTATTTCTGTGGCGCGGGTTCGATTCCCGCACGAGGCAGAAACAAATGGGCAAAGTTTCTTTCACCCTGAATGCCCCTTTTACCTAGCAGTAAATAGGTACCTGGGAGTTAGTCAGCTGTCACGGGCTGCTTCCTGGGGGTGGAGGCCTGGTCGAGGACCGGACCGCGGGGACACTAAAGCCCCGAAATCATCTCAAGATAACCCCTTCTCCCAAGTCTGGACGGGATGTTTTGGGTCCCGAGTTTGAATCGACCCATCAGTCTGCTTCCATTTCTACGGAAATTGGTGGAACGCCTGGTACACCTCCGACAGCAGTGGCTTGTGGAGACTTCGAATCTCCTGCCAGAGGGTTTCAGTGGATTTCGACCTCCGGGAAGGAGCACGATGGACTGTCTCCTCAACTTGGTACATCAAATAATGTACGCTTATCGCCGAACGAGGGGTGCCTCTTGAAGCTTTCTTTGACATCCTGAATGCGTTTAACTCTGGATCACATCCTGCTGTCCTTCAGGGCTTGGCTAGCCTAGGACTCTCGGGTTACGTGATGAGGTGGTTTGAGAACTGTCTACAGGACCTCTCTTTTAGAGTGGCGGTGAGTGATCCCGTCTAGTCACCGACAGACAGACAGATAGACTGACAGCCATTATCTGTTATATTAAACATTTTATAGGTGGATATATTGCGAATATAAGCATAATTTCCCGTAGGGCATGCAGGGTTAAGAAAGACTAGGAATATTTAAAGTTAGTTTTGAATCAAATTACCATGTTTGAATATCTTGTTATTTAGATTATTCCTTATTTTTGGACAATTAATATTTTTTTAGAAAAAAACAGCATTTTTCAAACTTCTTTACCTACGTTATCCAGATGCTATCTGTGTACGTGAAAGTTAAACGGCTAAAAATGATATTTGAGCTGATAAAACGTGAACATAATAAAGGAGCCAGGATGATGTAAGAGAGGCCGCCAGTACTCACACTCAAGCGCCCACTTGAAGAGCTCGTCCATGAACTCCCCAGGAAGCTCGTTCTTGTCGTCCCGCAGTCCGCCACATCTGTTGGGAGAGTCGAGAGGTAAATATACCTCTGCCCAGTTAGCAACATCAGAGACAGCTATATGGATGGACTGTAACATTGCAAGCTAGAATTTATTCCCATCCCCATCCTTCCATGGCGAGAGACGCGGTAAAATGTTGCAGGGAAGCCTCGCATACCAACACCTGCCAGTTTGGTGGTCTCTGACTACACTAAGATGTTACGAAGGTTCCAACACACGAGCCCTGATAGCTGGGGTGGCGGGGTGACGTGTCTGGGGGAAGCAGGCAAGGGTGACGTATCAGGGAAGCAGGCGGGGTGATGTGTCAGGGGAAAGCAGCAAGGGGATGATGTGTCAGGGAAGCAGGCAGGGGTGACGTGTCAGGCGGAAGCAGGAGAGGGTGACGTGTCAGGGAAGCCGGCAAGGTTGTTGTGTCAGGGAAGCAGGCGGAAGTGACGTGTCAGGGGAAGCAGCAAGGGGTGACGTGTCAGGGAAGAATGCCGGGGTGACGTGTCAGGGAAGAATGCCGGGGTGACGTGTCAGGGAAGCAGGCAGGGGAGACGAGTCAGGGTAGCAAGCAGGAGTGACGTGTCAAGGAAGCAGGCAGGGGTGACTTGTGTTCTGACTTGAGGGGGTTGGGCTTATGGAACTTAAACCTCCAAAGAGAACTCTGGTTGCTGCACCAGACTGTTACTTGCGTACAGGTGGACAACGTCCCCAACCACCCTCTGCAGGAACAGACAACCGATCTCGGCAGCCACACTCCCGCTACCGACGGTCAACCAGCAATGAACTCTGGAGTGCTTGAAGTTTTCTCAGGAGATCACCCTGTACGCCTCTTGATCTTGGAGAGGGATTCAGCATCACATATCTAGGGATGCGCTCCAACTCTGGCCTCGTTGGCCTGTGTACACACCCTACTTGAGCTGCCGTGACTCCCCGCTCTCTCCTTGATTGGAATGCTCTCCTCAATCCCCCTTTTGCAAATTAGTAGTTTCTGTCACCCTGTCTACAGCTGTGATCCTTTCTCTTCATCTCTCTCTCTTCTGCTTTCTGGGAAGCCTCACCAGGACAAGAATAAAAGTCAGCTAACAACATACATTTAATAAACAAAAGAACATATACAATACACGAAATATGAGCGATAAAATATTAACATACAACACTCTAAGCTACTATAACCTGGTAGCAATCCAATATCCTATCCTGGCTTCCCCAACCGTCCATATCAAGTGGCTGCTCAACTCTTGGCTCGTCATTTACTACTCCCTCACCAAGTAAGGTTAAGTCTCATGGTAATAATATGGTACAATCAGCCCTAAAATATATATAAAACTCAGCCTATGGCTGTAACACTAGAAACATCAGCATAAAAATTCCCCAACACAAAAAGAATTCAATCTCTCACCTTCCACTGCGCCTTACACACCAGTAAGCATTCAAACACTCCCCTTATACATCATGTGTGATCACCATGAACCTCTGTTCTGCTCCTAAAGGCTTACTACCATGTATAACTCTAGGTTCTTCAAAGTAGTCAACAAGGCTCTTTTGCAGTCCTCCTAAACTGCTACACAATGACGCTCTCATCAAACACCAGTGATGCTTCACCACTGATCCCACAGACACGTGAAACTCCTCTTCACTGATCCTTTACACAGCTTGAGGTCCACCCCTCACTATGGGGTTCTGCTCTACCTCAGAGTTCAGCCTTCACTTCTCCAGCCTCGAAGTTTCCTCCATTAACTTCTTCCTTGGCCTCGAAGTTCTTCCATCAACTCCTCCCCCAGTTTACCTCCAGCCAGAGGGGGAGGAGCAGGTCAGGATGCACTCGTCCTGCCTTTCGACACAGGCCTAGGCCTAAGTGTTAGTCTTTAGTGTGCCAAATAGGTCAGCTGCAGCGGCACCAAGTCAACGCCCCTCCTGCCAACTGTGGTAGGCCGTGAATGTGTGGATTGACCAGAAATCATAGCAGTAATTACTTATTTGGCGAGATTCACGATCACTGAGGGGAGCAGTGTGTGGAGGACGGGTCACCAGCTACTACCTGGCTACCCCAGGCACGACTCGTGTGTAAAATAGTCCTTGTGCCCTCCCTACCCAAGGTCGCGGTTTGTGTGTGCGACTGTCGTGTTTACACGAGAGACCGCTAGGACACCCCATACTGTATAGTGCCCCAACACTACGTGTGAGAACTGCGACCATAGTGCTTTGGGAGGTGTCTATATGTGTGTGCAAGGTAGAGTGTAGTGCTGAAGGCATACCACCCAAGAACACATGAAATGAGCCACAGCCAAAAGATGGAGCGTATAACGACGAGAAGTTGGTCGAGACAACAAGAGAACATGGCTAGTATACACGGAGACCATAACGACCCCGTTCCTTGCATGGGCACCCCACCCGGGGCCCACCGGTAGGGGTCCCCCACATGGGGACCTCCGGGCCAGCGGAGGATGATAATGATGCTGGCTTCCAACTAGTCCAAAACAAAGGAAACGTGAGATGGGACATGCGACAGGGTGAGCAGCAGCAGCAGCAACAACGATGATAAGACGATGATAGTGAGTGGCTGTTGTGATCTCAGCCTGCAAGAGAAACGAGTCTCCCTCTTTGAGAGTTATTCGTCAAGCCTGACCTGATTAGAAGGTCTAGCAAATATTGAGGTGATAACGCATATGTAAAATAGTTGCTTGGATATGTATAACAGTTTAAGATTATGGGCAGTGAAGAAGGAAACAGATAAATGACTGGCTAGGAGATGTGGACATTTTGCTGGAGGCGTGAGGCTCGCTTCCGGAGGACCTTGACCTCACTTGAGTGCCAGACATCGCAGGAGAAAGCCGCGCTCCGTGAGCTCCCGCCAGAAGGGAACCCCTAGTGATATATCTCGAAGAGAAGAGAAGTGTGTAGACGTGCCAGCTGTGGAACCGAGCTGGGAACGTTGTGGTCTCAAGTCCTGGTCGACGAGCAGAGTTCAATAAGCTGCTCAGAGGCATTTTCGTGGGCTGTGTGGAGCGCCCTGACCAGACGCCGTCAGAGGGAAAGCGCCCTCAACCAGTTAATCTGTGGTTTGTCTTTGGGGAAGAAGTTGCTGAGAACTTCGAAGTCAGCCTAGATGAAGTAATTGATGAGACTCCAAGGTAGTGAAGCAGAGGACCTCGAGCTGTGAGGAGAAGCAGTGAAGAGGAGTGTCACGTGCTTCTGTAGAGGTGGTGTAGCAGCCAAGAGAGCTGTGGAGGAACCTAGCAGAAGGGTGAAGCACCGTAGTTACTCAAGGAAACTTCATGATAGCAGCCTGGAGAAGCTGCAGAGGATCCTGGTAGTGAAGCCCGGAAGAACCTAAAGATATTAGGGTAGTGAACTTCCAGAGGTGGAAGGGAAGTACTGGTGGATTACTTGTAGGGAGTTGATAGTGTTTGGTTGTCAGTAGCGTGCAAGACGCAGTGAGAGGTGAGTGATTGTTGGTATTCTGATGTCAAGGAGTGTTTTACACTGAAGTTTAGAGTACAGTCGTAGGCTGGATTACCTAAAGACGTATGCGTTCTAGGACTGATAGAGTGATCGATTGATCATTGTTGTGTATTAATGAACATTTATACTGATATGTTATTGCATTCAAATGCTGATTTTCTTGGTACACATTTATAGATACATATATATATTCTCTTGCTGATGGTGCAACAGTGTATGTAGACTTGATCAACTTGAGGAGGTTGATAGTATCAGGTGGTGAACCAGGAGATAGGATACCACTTGATAAGCTGATGACAGAGTTCTGATGGTGTTGGAGTGCAACCTGATTGTAATATTATAGAGTATAGGATTCATTATTATTATATGTGTGTATGTATTGTGTATGTGCTTTGTCCAGTAAATGTATCACAATTTGCTGGTGTTTGCCCTTGTCCTAGTGAGGCTTCCCAGGAGGTAGTAAAGAAGGAGAGAGAAAGAGAGAAAGAACCAAGAACCACTGCTGTGGACAGGGTAGGAGGTAATACTAGTAAGTCATAGGGGATTGAGGAGATCATATCTCATAAGGAGAGAGTGGGGAGTCACAGCGGCTCGAGTGGGTGTGTGCACGTGACAACTAGGCTAAGTGTTGGAGCCGCATCCCCTAAACGTGTGACGTTGAGCCCCTCTCCAAGAGCCAGAAGCGCCAAGGGTGATCTCCTAGTATAAGCACTCTACCGAGTTGTGGGTTGGGTTGTCCATAGAGAAGGATCAACGACGACAACACCAACCAACCCACAGTCTATAATAGGCACACCCTAATCTTTCCTGAAATGGGATTGACAACAGCTGATAAGTACAGATGGATTATTGAAGTCGCCTGCGCCCACAGAGCAGAGTATCGCATAGAGAGCAGGTGTATAGGTGGCAATGTTAGTGCATGGGTGCAGGGGCACAGTGCCCTGCAGTACTTCACAGAGACCAGTCTTGAGTATCAAGGTAAGAATGTTAAATTGTTGGAAGCAAACCCACAGACAAGACAAACTTAAATTATAATCAAGAACTACAGTATTCATGTTGACGTGGAATTTCTCAAGGTCTTTAAAGAGATTGTTTGGGTCGAACGCAACACTGGACCAAGGGGACTGCCCAAAATCAGGCAATCGCTCTGTGGAAGGGAGACCTGTCCCCAGTCATTAAAGTACCAGGCATGAGGGCATGCAAAGTGGAGAGGTATATTGGCAGCCCATCCTTATGTGGCAACTGTCAACGGTGGGATCACGGAACGTGGCAGTGTGATCGCCCAATTAGGTGTGGGTGTTGCAGTGGCTCTCACGACACCAAGCAGTGTCTGGCTAAGCTTGCACTGGGTGGGGGTGGCGGGGTAATACCTAAATGTGTCAACTGCAAGCAGCCCCACCATGCTTGGAACAGGTATTGTAGCGCGAAGCCTACTTGGCAGGGCTCGAGGCCACCAAATCAAACCGCAGGTGGACCAGTGAACAGCGGCGGGAATAGCTCGGTGAACAGTCTCACAGCAAGCCAGGGTCCAGTTCAGGGACCAGCCCAGGGTCCAGCTCACAGTAGACCGACAACAGTCTGGGGTAGTGATCACTCAGTGAACAAGGATACCCATGGTGGGGAGGGGAATCAGGCATGGGCCGTGGGCAGGAGCCAGCCAGCCCCATCTCTTTGGCCTTCCCACCTCTTCCCCCTCCAGGAAACCCACCAACCCACACCTCAATCTCTACCCACGGTGTCACACCACCACCTAACCTCCAAACCCATACCAATAAGAACATAAGAACAAAGGTAACTGCAGAAGGCCTATTGGCCCATACGAGGCAGCTCCTATCTATAAACACCCAATCCCACTCATATACTTGTCCAACCCGTGCTTGAAACAATCGAGGGACCCCACCTCCACAATGTTACGCGGCAATTGGTTCCACAAATCAACAACCCACTTGTGAATTAGTTCTTCAGCCTTACCCTGGGGGTCTTTGTGAGCCGCAGGCCAGGCTCTGCCCCCCCTTAGCTCTATGAATTTTTGCCCACACTTGTCTTGCAGATGTTTCCCATCCAATAGGCTAGTGAACTCAAGCCATTGTCTTTCCCGCTCTTTAATCTTCTCTTCCCTGGCTACTTGACACACAGTTTTAAACAACTCTTGGTTACTTTCAGTGGGATGTCTCCGGTACTCTCTACCCATGTCTCTTACATTTGCATTAAGCATCTTTATGTAATCGTTCTCATACCATTTTATTTGCTTCCTCTGAGGGTTACTTTTTATCTTTTTATTCTAGCATAGTTGAGGCAGTTGATAGTGGTAAGGATTGTGATGTTGTGTACCTTGACTTTAGCAAAGCTTTTGATACAGTGCCACATGAAAGACTGATTAAAAAGATAGAGGCTCATGGTATTGGGGGTGCTATATTAAACTGGATTAGGGCATGGCTATACCAAAGGAAACAGAGAGTTAGTATAAATGGAGTCAAGTCGGAGTGGGAAAATGTTGTAAGTGGAGTGCCTCAAGGCTCTGTCCTGGGCCCTCTGTTGTTTATAATATATATAAATGATTTAGATTCAGGTTTGAGTAGCAACATTTGCAAATTTGCCGATGATACGAAAATCGGTAGGGAAATTAATTCGGAGGAGGACTCACTATCACTTCAAGTTGATCTAGATAGGGTTTTGAAATGGTCAAAGGATTGGCAGATGCAGTTTAATGCTGATAAATGTAAAGTTCTGAGGTTAGGTAATGATGATAGAGTTACAAGATACGAGCTAGATGGTGTTGAGATTGCGAAGTCGGATTGCGAAAGGGATCTGGGAGTTATGATTAGTAAGAATTTAAAACAAAAGGATCAATGCATAAATGTTCGTAATAAGGCAAATCGGACACTTGGATTTATTAATCGCAGCGTTAGTAACAAGACACCTGGTGTGGTTCTCAAGCTATATCTTGCTCTAGTTAGTCCCCATTTAGATTTTGCAGTTCAGTTTTGGTCGCCATATTATAGAATGGATATAAATTCACTTGAACGTGTTCAGCGTAGGATGACTAAGTTAATTCCCCAAATTAGAAATCTTTCATATGAAGAAAGATTAACAAAGCTTAAGTTGCATTCACTGGAAAGGCGAAGAGTTAGGGGTGACATGATAGAGGTTTACAAGTGGGTGAATGGACATAACAAAGGGGATATTAATAGGGTATTAAAAGTATCAACACAAGACAGAACACGAAACAATGGGTATAAATTGGATAAGTTTAGATTTAGGAAAGACTTGGGTAAATACTGGTTCAGTAACAGGGTTGTTGATTTGTGGAACCAATTGCCGCGTAACATTGTGGAGGTGGGGTCCCTCGATTGTTTCAAGCATGGGTTGGACATGTATATGAGTGGGAATGGGAGGTTATAAATAGGAGCTGCCTCGTATGGGCCAATAGGCCTTCTGCAGTTGCCTTTGTTCTTATGTTCTTATGTTCTAAGAAAAAACTGAGTTCAGTGCTACTTTCAGGGGGGAAACAGGAGAAGCAAAAAATGGCATCACAGATCAGTCTGCTACCTCGAAGAGCTTCACCTGCTTGAGCAAGCCCGTAAGCTCCTCCCTGTAGGGAAAGGATAGGTCCATTAAAAACTGAGACAGGTCAAATAACAGATAGTGATGAAGAGATGAGTAGTATTTTTAATAAATATTTTGTATCTGTATTTACTAAAGAGGAACTTAACAATATGCCTTCAGCCGAACAAGTCTATGTGGGTGGGGACGAGGACAGGTTGACGAGTTTAGCAGTTACCAGGGAGGATGTTCTTAAACAAATAGTAAAACTCAAACCAAACAAATCCCCAGGGCCGGATGAAGTGTTTGCTAGGGTGCTTAAAGAATGCAAAGAGGAGCTTTGTGACCCACTGTCAACCATATTTAATAAATCAATAGAGTCAGGCAGAGTGCCAGAGTTTTGGAAAGTTGCTAATGTGATACCAGTTTTTAAGAAAGGAGATAGATCACTTGCGTCTAACTATCGACCAATTAGCCTAACGTCTATTGTGGGAAAGTTACTCGAATCTATAATAGCAAATAAAATTCGTCTTCATCTTGAAAAACATAAATTAATAATTGAGTCGCAACATGGTTTTATAAATGGCCGTTCATGTTTAACAAATTTGTTATCTTTTTATTCAAGCATTGTTGAGGCAGTTGATAGTGGTAAGGATTGCGATGTTGTATACCTTGACTTTAGCAAAGCTTTTGATACAGTGCCACATGAAAGACTGATTAAAAAAATAGAGTCTCATGGTATTGGGGGTGCTATATTAAGCTGGATTAGGGCATGGCTATACCAAAGGAAACAGAGAGTTAGTATAAATGGAATCAAGTCAGAGTGGGAAAATGTTGTAAGTGGAGTGCCTCAAGGCTCTGTCCTGGGACCTCTGTTGTTTATAATATATATAAATGATTTAGATTCAGGTTTGAGTAGCAACATTTGCAAATTTGCCGATGATACGAAAATCGGTAGGGAAATTAATTCGGAGGAGGACTCACTATCACTTCAAGTTGATCTAGATAGGGTTTTGAAATGGTCAAAGGATTGGCAGATGCAGTTTAATGCTGATAAAAGTAAAGTTCTGAGGTTAGGTAATGATGATAGAGTTACAAGATACGAGCTAGATGGTGTTGTGATTGCGAAGTCGGATTGCGAAAGGGATCTGGGAGTTATGATTAGTAAGAATTTAAAACAAAAGGATCAATGCATAAATGTTCGTAATAAGGCAAATCGGACACTTGGATTTATTAATCGCAGCGTTAGTAACAAGACAGCTGGTGTGGTTCTCAAGCTATATCTTGCTCTAGTTAGGCCCCATTTAGATTATGCAGTTCAGTTTTGGTCGCCATATTATAGAATGGATATAAATTCACTTGAACGTGTCCAGCGTAGGATGACTAAGTTAATTCCCCAAATTAGAAATCTTTCATATGAAGAAAGATTAACAAAGCTTAAGTTGCATTCACTGGAAAGGCGAAGAGTTAGGGGTGACATGATAGAGGTTTACAAGTGGATGAATGGACATAACCGGGGGGATATTAATAGGGTATTAAAAGTATCAACACAGGACAGAACACGAAACAATGGATATAAATTGGATAAGTTTAGATTTAGGAAAGACTTGGGTAAATACTGGTTCAGTAACAGGGTTGTTGATTTGTGGAACCAATTGCCGCGTAACATTGTGGAGGTGGGGTCCCTCGATTGTTTCAAGCACGGGTTGGACAAGTATATGAGTGGGATTGGGTGGTTATAGAATAGGAGCTGCCTCGTATGGGCCAATAGGCCTTCTGCAGTTACCTTTGTTCTTATGTTCTTATGTTCTGTAGAGAGGTTACCTCCCTGGGAGGATGACTCATGCAAGATTATCATCAATGAAATGGGCATGAAAAATTCCATCATGTTACCACAAAAAATGAGGCACAAGTATCTCGAGGAAATTTATAAAGAAGCCGGAGATGAGCTGGATCAAATCTACACTGACGGGTCCTCTAATCCTGTCAATGGAAGGGCTGGTGCAGCATACACGGTAATCACGGATAGTACTTTCCAATGCAGAATTGAAGAAAAAGCGCGTATTGAGAACTATGCCTCTTCAACGCAAGCAGAGCAAACTGCCATTGTTATGGCGTTGCGGTTTCTTGAACGGAACACTAATGGTGCAGGGATTTGCAGGGATTCAAAAGCAGCACTGCAAAGCCTAAGTAAAAATCGGACAGAAAATCTTGCAATAGTCGCTGAAATTAAGAGAGCTGTGAGAGTACTTACATAAGAACATAAGAACAAAGGTAACTGCAGAAGTGTGGGACATTTGGGGCTTGAAACTAATTATTTAAATATTAATGAAGTAAATTAAATTACGAAGGACCACCCGCTTTTATAGTAAAGAGGGAAACTGAGAATTTCTGATCATTAGATAATTCCTAGATGAACCAGTAACTATGGATAAAATACTAGAGAATATGATCATAGAAATAATTAATGGGCTGTATAATTAAATGAATCAAACCCTCAAACACCTACATTGGGGGGTTATTACTGGAACTCAGTACGTCCAGGAACTAGTGTGGTTCGTTCACTAATCCAAATTATAATAATCTAATCCTATGAATTATTGAGAAACCAATGTCATTGCCATTAATGGGAACATAGATTATGAGTATAATAATGATAATCACAATAAACGCATGTTAATCCAAAAGAATTCTGCATGTAAATAATTCCAGATAATTAATAAATGAATACAAAGGAATCTTAGCTTAATGACGATTCCTTTGTGTAAGTCACGACGCTTCCTCTAATTCCCTGGGCTCGGCTGGCTGACGAGTGGGATGGATTAACATGGGAGAAGGCGGCAGGGAGAATTCTTCTCACGTGCTGCAAAACAAATATTTACAGTAGCAACTAATTAAACTACGGAATCTCTATGTTCAAGAAATTAATATTTACAGGCGATAATGCGTAATGACCTGTGGTTTGGTGTTGGTATACGTCGTCACGGCCAATCACCCAGCTACTATACTACACCTTACGCGATGCATCAAATAAGGATAAGATACTTAGCTAATATGGGCACTGTATAAGTTTTAAGATTTCCGATATTCGCGTCCCAGGCTCTGGCTTCACCCTATCCTGGATAATGGCGCGCTTCACTGGCCGGTCACGTGTAGTCAAGAACCAGATTAAAAAGGTTCCTTATGTTACACCGACACCAGTTGAAGATATTATCTGCAAGGTTGTTCACGCCTCACAGTGGCGACTTTCATCTGAGGATGGATAACGTCTACCCTGATGACTGGGCAATGGCGTCTCCTCGTGAGCACGATGAGGACAGGTCTGCTCGAGAGCTTCCATCCACGTGTACTGGCGTGCCCTCCTCACCCACGCCGCGTCTCGCGTTCATTAGACAAATTATTGTCATGAATATTAGTATTTCTCGCATTTGCGCTTGAAATGTTGGAGACGGGATGGGTTTATTATTTAGAAGAGGGAAATATTATTATTTGCCAATTTAGTGATAGTAAACATATAAGGGAGAGGAATTAATGTCTCTCCATGGCATTCACTTGTGACGTTAACTTTTATTACTAGATAACCGCTATGACTCTAACGCTCTATTCGGCTTTTAGTTGGAGGTCAATTTATCTGTAATTAATTATCACACAGAACGCCTTGGTTATAGAGAATCGAATTTAATTCTCAGATACATTGGATATAATGTGTTTATTGTAATGAAATCTGACGCAATACTGGCGTCGGGTGACGTGAGAATTCTAGCCTACTGCACAGATGAAATTATTAGTACATGAGAATTCTACTTGGTGATAATTTTACTTACTACAATAATTAGTAGAGTTAGTAATAAGTAATGAGAATACAACAGTGTTGTATTTGGTGTTGGAAATTTCCAACATAACTCCGGGGGGAGGATTCTAGGGTCGTAGTGTACTGTGGAGTACTGACCTATCCCGAAGTGATATTAAGATTAGTACATTAGTAGGTTAATATGTTAGTATGTTAGTACACACACATAACGAACGTCCCGGATTTATCAAGGACTTACAAGAACTTGAGTCTTGCTATTTACATGTCAAATGAAACATGTTATTTATAGCCTACACAATATTTATAGATTTTAACTCACACAATTTAAACAACAGAATTTACTATGACGGGATATCCTGGGTCATAGTGACGTGTAATGTTTTGTTACGTGATATCACATCGTAGCATCATCATAGTTATCTAAGTGGGAGGTGAAGGAAATTACTCTTGTTCAGAGTTGTAATAGGCTTGCAAATTCCGCCTACATTGTTGAGCAGCAGCTCTAGTGGGGCGGTTGCTTGGAGGAACAGGATCATTGTCCTCGGAAATTACTGGGGAAACTGGATCTGGCTGATGTTCTTGCTCAGTCAGTTCAAGGGGAACCAGCTTCTCTAAAGTTTTTAGAGTAGTGTTGCCTCGGCATAAAACTTTAACTACTCTCAGGACACCTTGATGATCTGGATGAATGGCAACAATTTTGCCTATAGGCCACTCTGACCTTGGTCCATCACTGTCGACTAGTACTAGGTCTCCTGGTTTTAATTGCACCTTATTGTAAGGACTCGAAGCTCCGTAGTGGTACTCTCGTAGAGCTGTGAGGTACTCTCGAGTCCACACCTCATTCCACCTGTTAATAACTCTAGAAATATGCTGGTAGCTTTCCACCAAGTCTCCTCTGGTCACATGTGACGGTTCTACAGGGTCCTCTTCGGCTAAAGGGATGAGAGGGCTCAGTAGACCTCCATGGATCAAGTGTGAGGGGCTCAGAGGTTCTCTCTGGGTGAAATCATCAGACAGGTAGGTTATTGGGCGGTTATTGACTCGCGCCTCGATTTCCACAACAATGGTTTGGAGTTCTGAGTAACTGACCTTTTGTCGGTGTAAAGTTTTCCTTAGACACTTCTTGACTGTTCCTACCATTCGCTCATAGAACCCACCTTGCCAAGGGGCTCTCGGTGCTATGAATTTCCAGTGACATTGTCGTCTCTGTAGGACTGACTGTACTTCTGGGTGGTTCCAGACTTCTCGCAAACAACTTTCTCCTGCCACAAAATTGGAACCATTGTCCGATATCATTAATTTAGGACACGATCGGCGGGCAGCAAATCTGCGGAAAGCTTGAATGAAGGCTTCAGCACTCATGTCTGGAGTGACCTCTAAGTGCACACCTCTGGTTGTAGCACACGTAAAGAGACAAATGTACGCCTTCACTGGTATATTATCTGGGTTACCAGTGAGGAGTAAGGCTCCTGTATAATCAACACCAGTGGTTTCGAAAGGACGAAGATGAACCACTCGCTCTTCTGGGAGTGGTGGAGGTCCTGGGTAAGGACATACTCTAGCGTCGTATCTCTTACAGATTACACAAGATTTAATAATTGTCTTAACTGTCTGACGACCTTGAGGAAGCCAGTACTTTTGTCTAAGGTCGGTGAGAGTATCTAAAACTCCACCATGTAAGGTACCATATTGATGGTGGTGTAAGACAAGAAGTTTAGTGATGATGTAGTGACGAGGTAGAAGAATTGGATTCTTTGTGTCCAAGTCAATTTTTGCATGAAGCAAACGTCCTCCACATCGTAGTATGTTATGAGTGTTGGCATCGTACCAGATGCCTAGAGATTTAGTCAATTTATCTGGAAGATTTTCATATTCACTTCCATATGTCTCTTGTTGTGCACGTTTGATCCAGTAGAGAATAGGATTGGGAAACTTATGTCGAATTCCTACCTTAGCAAGGAAATCAAACACGTGTGCAGTCACTTGTAACAATTTGCTTAAGTTAGAATAATGATGAGGATCAATGGCTAATATTCGTTGTGGTTCTGGTTCTTTCATGGGAGTGGTGATATTGGTCACTATGACTTGTGGCTTTTGTTTGGGCCACTGACCACCAACAAGCCATGAAGGTCCATTGAACCACAGCGAAGACTTGACAAGTTGTTTTAATGTTAACCCTCGCGATAAATAATCTGCAGGATTGTCCTTAGTAGGAACATGTCGAAATTTATATACAGCAGATAAATCATGAATCTCCCTGACACGATTACTGACGTAGGGAGTTTTGTTGTTATTGTTTCTTACCCATTGTAAGACTGCCTCGTTGTCTGACCACACTACAATCTCACCAAAGTGGATATTATTGAGTGTCTTTGCCAGGCAATGAGCCAATCTTACTCCCACTAGCAATGCAGTCAACTCCATCTGAGGTAAAGATCTCTTCTTAATGGGAGCAACTCTTGCTTTAGATGTGAGTAAAATTGATTGTGCACTGTTAACTAAATAGGCTACTGCGCCATATGCTTTGCCAGAGGCATCGCAAAAAACGTGCAAATTGGTGGGTAAGTTTGGTCCTGAAGCATTACGAGGAAATTTCAAAACGCCTAACTGATTAAAATCCGTTGAGCGTATTTGCCATTTGGCTTGTAACTCACTTGGTAACGGATCATCCCATCCCATATGTTTCTGCCAGCACTCCTGCATTAGGAGTTTGCCCCTTATTAATATAGGACTAAGTAGGCCTAAAGGGTCAAATGGTTGACTGACAAGTGAGAGCAGTGTTCTCATGGTAAGGGTTGAATTATCAGTTTGTACTGACTTGACATTCATCTCGTCAGTACTGGTGTTCCATTCCACGCCTAGAACCTTTAATTGACTGGGTACCTGATAATCTGGAAATTCTTTCTCGATTACCTGGTTAAGCAGTTTATTATTTGAGGCCCATGACTGTAGTGGCATATTGGCCCCTAATAGTTCACGGTTAGTCTCATGGTAGATTTCTATCAGATCAGCTTGATCATTAGTTGTCCCCTGGAAATTGTCGACATACAAGTTGTCGCTAATGTCTGCCTTATAAGGGCTTTTTGATTTCCTCAAATGCGTGTCTAATGTTGCTTGCAAAAGAAACGGTGAGGACGTAGCTCCAAATAATACTGAGGCAAAACGATAGGTGATTACTTCACAGTTAGGATCCAGTGGATCCTTAAACCAGAGGAATTTTGTGTAGTCACGATCTTCCTCCTGTAACCCTACTCGGAGAAAGGCTTTGCTGATATCAGCTGTATAGGCAAAAATGCCTATGCGAAATCGTAACAACACATCATGTAGCCTTTGTGTTAGGCTAGGTCCCGTTTGGAGACATTCATTTAAAGACACACTGCTTGGCTTTACTTTAGCACTGCAGTTAAAGACAATACGAATAGGTGTTGTCAATGAGTCTTTCACCACAGCGTGATGAGGTAAATAATGACCTGTTTTTCGGTCATCGTGTTCAACAACTTCAATGAACTTATTGTTAAGTTGTTGTTGGATAAGTTGATGATACATGTTCAGTTTGTCTGGCTGCTTCTGTAGTCGTGTTAATTGAGACTGCAATTGTGAGGCTGCCATAAAATAATTAACTGGAAGTTGTGGATGATCCAACTTCCATGGGAGTCTTACCCAGTATTGTTTATTTGAGTAGACAACTGTATCCAGATATTGCTGGTAAGTCCACGTATCATCAGGACTTGGTTGCTCAGGGATGATGCCTAAAGTGTCTAAATCCCACAAACGATGTATTGGTGGGTCAGACTCAATATCCTCAGATATTTCCCTGAAACGTAGGGGTGACTGCTCCAAGCCTAGTCACGCCACGATTACATTATTGGATTGTTGGTTTGTGGACGCTGGACCTTGTCTGAAAAGCACTGGTCCTGTGAGCAATTTACCTCCTGCAGACGACAACAAATTCATACCATGTTGCCTAGTGCATCCAGTTATAAACTTGTAATAATGATCCGCGCCTATAAGTATTCCAACATCTGTGAGGCAGTCAGAATTTATTTTATAATCTGCTAGCCTCATGCGGTTTCGTTTAAGGTGTCTCGCAGTGCGAGCTAATCCTGTGACCTGTAGGTCTGAAGGAATCTTATCCACTACTACCGCTTGGATTGGACTAGTAGAATATCCTAGTCATACTAATACTTTAACTACCTTGTAGTCACGAGGTCCACTATTTGACAAGAAACCAGAAATATTTAACCTCACACTTTTGGCAGGTTTTAAATTTAACTCATCTACCAACTGTTGTGTAATGAAGGTTTTCTGTGAACCTTGGTCAAAAAGACCTCTAGTGTTAATTCTAGATCTTCGGTTTATTAGTTTAAGTTGAGCTGGAGGCAGAGTAGTATTATTGCCTGACTCAGTAGCAAGTACATTTACCTCGTGATGTACTTTGCAATATTGCACTGCAGTAGAATTCGTAGAATTCTCTCCAGTGGTCATGGTTGGTGTAGAAGATTTTCTACATAAGGCGTAGTGGTGTACACCTTGGTTACAGCGGTTGCAGGAACGTAGCTGCACTGCACATTTCTTGGGATCATGAGAGCCCATGCACTTGGTGCACTTGTGCAATTCTTGTAACCTTTTAACCCTAACATTATAAGTAGGATAAACAGAGCATTGATAAGTGGTGTGTCCCTGATTGCAGAACAGACACTTTCTCTGGTTAATAGACTTAGTCTCTTTAGTAGACAAGTCATTGGTTATCTCTGAAGGAGACACCGAATATGTACCTACATTTCCACTTCTTTTCCCAGTGGATGGAGCAGGTTTGGATTTATATTTATTAGACTTACTCTGAGTCTGTTTGGGTTTGACTGAATATCAACTTGAGCTGAGTTACGATGGGAGTTAGCGGAGGAGTTTGAAACTTTCTCCCCATCTTGATTGGCTCTTTGTCTTTCGACTAAGGTATGCAGACCTTCTGTGATTTCTTTCAGAGTCAAAAAGGTTGTATTGTATATAGTACACAACTTATCTAAAGTTTCTCTTGGCAATTTTCGCCTAACAACTACTTTAGTCATCCATTCGGCTGACTGAACTTGGACTTTAAGGCTTAAGGCCTTGAGTAAAGACTCTAACTCTAGTCTGAAATTTTGGAGAGACTCTGCGGAATTATTAGCAGAGGGTAAATCTAGCAATTTTTGAACTAAGACAGTAATAGTTCTCTCCTTGTTATCGTAGTTGGTTTTGAGTAATTGAACAGCTGATGTGTAACCATCACTGGTCAGTGTTATATTGGAGATTACTTTCAAGGCTTCATTTCTTAACAAGCCTTGTAGATAAGTGAATTTGGTGGTTTGAGGAACGTTAGCTTTAGAGTCTACCGCATCTACGAATTTACTCCAGAAATCGTCCCAGCTTTCTGTATCGAATCCTGAAAATGTAGGTAAGTCTAAAGTAGGTAGACGAACCTCTGGTAGTTGGTTATTGAAGTGAGATCCTGTGTTACTGGTATTGGATCCAGATTGTTTTGCTAATTTAGATAGCCTGACAATTATATCTTGAGTCTCATCTTCATACTGGGAGATGTCGTCTACAATTTGACTTACTTCCTCAGGATCGGTTTCTACAGTATTTAGCAAATCAAGGTAAGATTGACCTGCAGACTTGACTTGATCAAATTTCAGATCAGCCACTCTAACTGATGTCTCTAAGTGATAAGAGTCAATGGGAGTATCTTTAGTTAAGCCCTCAGCCTTATTAATTAATCTGGTCAAATGACCTTTAAGGCCAATGTAGGTTCTCCTCAATTGCTCAGGAGTAGCCATGTTGGGCTTAGGTCCAAACTTCATGGGATTAGTATATGTATTACTAATGAAGCTTGGGTACTTGTTCATTAGTAGACAAGTAACATTAAATGTAGCCTAATTTAAGGTGGCTATTTACACTTTACCTCACTTGAGGTTGAATGTACCTACCTACCTAACAACAAATAGCTAGATATTTTGTGCACTGTCTGAACTTCACCATTAGTTCTCGTCCGGTTAGCTCATCTATATCACCATCAGAGTTAATGGAGTTCATCCAGCAATACACAAAATAGGTACACAAAATAATGCATACAAGAGAAATATTATGGAGACACTCCAATCAGAGTTATCTCAAAAATTTAATCCCACCCTGTATAGGGTCAGCACAAATAATATAATACATACAACATTGACTAGCTTAGATCTAGTCGTAATAATTCCTAACTAAGAACTATAAAGTTATTTAGTCTGGGCTTGTACCAAATTCAGCACAATCTCAGCCTAAATTCTACCTAATAACATGGGTAAAGATTATTGTGGTGCAGTAAGGTGAATATAGTTGTGCTGTATTTTTGTTTTTTTTTGTTTTATAAGAGTGCTCTTGCACACACAGGTGAAACAATTATGTACAGTTAAGTTTGGCTTGCTAGCCGCAGCCGTTTGTGATGGTTGATGGTGTTAATTAACTTGTCAACCACATGCAGCCTAGATTCCCCTGACAAGTGTACACCATCTCTGGTCAGGTTCTGTCTGTAAGGTCTGGCTGTAAATTGGATATATGTGGCATCCAATCTCACTCGTTTTTTCAGCCTGAAATTTATGTACTTAGCAGCTCTCAGGTAGTATTCTGGGGTTACTCCCCAACGATTATCTTGACTTGGTTGGCGAGGTTCCACTAATGTGAATACTACCGATTCATTGATGAGCTTGAAAGAAGAAATTATGGCTTTGAGGTGTTTGATCACCTCAGCTGGATGACGAGTGGGGTGGATGTCATTACCACCTAAGTATATAATGGTTAGATGGTGAGGCCACTCTAACGCAGGTGTTAGTGTGGAGTTGTTATAAAAGTTATGAGCTGTTGCTCCTGGTGACCTAAAGATTCTCACCTCTGTGTGAGGTATAGGTCTAAGTGTTGTGGGTAATTGGCTATGACCCACTAAAGCTACCTTATACATGAGGTGAAAGTAGCAATATGTTAGTGTGATCTAGGCTAACTGATGTGTTACACTGTTAGTTGACACAATTAATTAAATAGTTAGTCTAGCTTCTATCACACAAGGATTAGTTATTAATGATTAATATTTTAATTATAAATTTAATGCCTATCCGGTTCGAAGGACCATAATGTGGGACATTTGGGGCTTGAAACTAATTATTTAAATATTAATGAAGTAAATTAAATTACGAAGGACCACCCGCTTTTATAGTAAAGAGGGAAACTGAGAATTTCTGATCATTAGATAATTCCTAGATGAACCAGTTACTATGGATAAAATACTAGAGAATATGATCATAGAAATAATTAATGGGCTGTATAATTAAATGAATCAAACCCTCAAACACCTACATTGGGGGGTTATTACTGGAACTCAGTACGTCCAGGAACTAGTGTGGTTCGTTCACTAATCCAAATTATAATAATCTAATCCTATGAATTATTGAGAAACCAATGTCATTGCCATTAATGGGAACATAGATTATGAGTATAATCACGATAAACACATGTTAATCCAAAAGAATTCTGCATGTAAATAATTCCAGATAATTAATAAATGAATACAAAGGAATCTTAGCTTAATGACGATTCCTTTGTGTAAGTCACGACGCTTCCTCTAATTCCCTGGGCTCGGCTGGCTGACAAGTGGGATGGATTAACATGGGAGAAGGCGGCAGGGAGAATTCTTCTCACGTGCTGCAAAACAAATATTTACAGTAGCAACTAATTAAACTACGGAATCTCTATGTTCAAGAAATTAATGTTTACAGGCGATAATGGGTAATGACCTGTGGTTTGGTGTTGGTATACGTCGTCACGGCCAATCACCCAGCTACTATACTACACCTTACGCGATGCATCAAATAAGGATAAGATACTTAGCTAATATGGGCACTGTATAAGTTTTAAGATTGCCGAAATTCGCGTCCCAGGCTCTGGCTTCACCCTATCCTGGATAATGGCGCGCTTCACTGGCCGGTCACGTGTAGTCAAGAACCAGATTAAGAAGGTTCCTTATGTTACACCGACACCAGTTGAAGATATTATCTGCAAGGTTGTTCACGCCTCACAGTGGCGACTTTCATCTGAGGATGGATAATGTCTACCCTGATGACTGGGCAATGGCGTCTCCTCGTGAGCACGATGAGGACAGGTCTGCTCGAGAGCTTCCATCCACGTGTACTGGCGTGCCCTCCTCACCCACGCCGCGTCTCGCGTTCATTAGACAAATTATTGTCATGAATATTAGTATTTCTCGCATTTGTGCTTGAAATGTTGGAGACGGGACGGGTTTATTATTTAGAAGAGGGAAATATTATTATTTGCCAATTTAGTGATAGTAAACATATAAGGGAGAGGAATTAATGTCTCTCCATGGCATTCACTTGTGACGTTAACTTTTATTACTAGATAACCGCTATGACTCTAACGCTCTATTCGGCTTTTAGTTGGAGGTCAATTTATCTGTAATTAATTATCACACAGAACGCCTTGGTTATAGAGAATCGAATTTAATTCTCAGATACATTGGATATAATGTGTTTATTGTAATGAAATCTGACGCAATACTGGCGTCGGGTGACGTGAGAATTCTAGCCTACTGCACAGATGAAATTATTAGTACATGAGAATTCTACGTGGTGATAATTTTACTAACTACAATAATTAGTAGAGTTAGTAATAAGTAATGAGAATACAACAGTGTTGTATTCGGTGTTGGAAATTTCCAACATAACTCCGGGGGGAGGATTCTAGGGTCGTAGTGTACTGTGGAGTACTGACCTATCCCGAAGTGATATTAAGATTAGTACATTAGTAGGTTAATATGTTAGTATGTTAGTACACACACATAACGAACGTCCCGGATTTATCAAGGACTTACAAGAACTTGAGTCTTGCTATTTACATGTCAAATGAAACATGTTATTTATAGCCTACACAATATTTATAGATTTTAACTCACACAATTTAAACAACAGAATTTACTATGACGGGATATCCTGGGTCATAGTGACGTGTAATGTTTTGTTACGTGATATCACATCATAGCATCATCATAGTTATCTAAGTGGGAGGTGAAGGAAATTACTCTTGTTCAGAGTTGTAATAGGCTTGCAAATTCCGCCTACATTGTTGAGCAGCAGCTCTAGTGGGGCGGTTGCTTGGAGGAACAGGATCATTGTCCTCGGAAATTACTGGGGAAACTGGATCTGGCTGATGTTCTTGCTCAGTCAGTTCAAGGGGAACCAGCTTCTCTAAAGTTTTTAGAGTAGTGTTGCCTCGGCATAAAACTTTAACTACTCTCAGGACACCTTGATGATCTGGATGAATGGCAACAATTTTGCCTATAGGCCACTCTGACCTTGGTCCATCACTGTCGACTAGTACTAGGTCTCCTGGTTTTAATTGCACCTTATTGTAAGGACTCGAAGCTCCGTAGTGGTACTCTCGTAGAGCTGTGAGGTACTCTCGAGTCCACACCTCATTCCACCTGTTAATAACTCTAGAAATATGCTGGTAGCTTTCCACCAAGTCTCCTCTGGTCACATGTGACGGTTCTACAGGGTCCTCTTCGGCTAAAGGGATGAGAGGGCTCAGTAGACCTCCATGGATCAAGTGTGAGGGGCTCAGAGGTTCTCTCTGGGTGAAATCATCAGACAGGTAGGTTATTGGGCGGTTATTGACTCGCGCCTCGATTTCCACAACAATGGTTTGGAGTTCTGAGTAACTGACCTTTTGTCGGTGTAAAGTTTTCCTTAGACACTTCTTGACTGTTCCTACCATTCGCTCATAGAACCCACCTTGCCAAGGGGCTCTCGGTGCTATGAATTTCCAGTGACATTGTCGTCTCTGTAGGACTGACTGTACTTCTGGGTGGTTCCAGACTTCTCGCAAACAACTTTCTCCTGCCACAAAATTGGAACCATTGTCCAATATCATTAATTTAGGACACGATCGGCGGGCAGCAAATCTGCGGAAAGCTTGAATGAAGGCTTCAGCACTCATGTCTGGAGTGACCTCTAAGTGCACACCTCTGGTTGTAGCACACGTAAAGAGACAAATGTACGCCTTCACTGGTATATTATCTGGGTTACCAGTGAGGAGTAAGGCTCCTGTATAATCAACACCAGTGGTTTCGAAAGGACGAAGATGAACCACTCGCTCTTCTGGGAGTGGTGGAGGTCCTGGGTAAGGACATACTCTAGCGTCGTATCTCTTACAGATTACACAAGATTTAATAATTGTCTTAACTGTCTGACGACCTTGAGGAAGCCAGTACTTTTGTCTAAGGTCGGTGAGAGTATCTAAAACTCCACCATGTAAGGTACCATATTGATGGTGGTGTAAGACAAGAAGTTTAGTGATGATGTAGTGACGAGGTAGAAGAATTGGATTCTTTGTGTCCAAGTCAATTTTTGCATGAAGCAAACGTCCTCCACATCGTAGTATGTTATGAGTGTTGGCATCGTACCAGATGCCTAGAGATTTAGTCAATTTATCTGGAAGATTTTCATATTCACTTCCATATGTCTCTTGTTGTGCACGTTTGATCCAGTAGAGAATAGGATTGGGAAACTTATGTCGAATTCCTACCTTAGCAAGGAAATCAAACACGTGTGCAGTCACTTGTAACAATTTGCTTAAGTTAGAATAATGATGAGGATCAATGGCTAATATTCGTTGTGGTTCTGGTTCTTTCATGGGAGTGGTGATATTGGTCACTATGACTTGTGGCTTTTGTTTGGGCCACTGACCACCAACAAGCCATGAAGGTCCATTGAACCACAGCGAAGACTTGACAAGTTGTTTTAATGTTAACCCTCGCGATAAATAATCTGCAGGATTGTCCTTAGTAGGAACATGTCGAAATTTATATACAGCAGATAAATCATGAATCTCCCTGACACGATTACTGACGTAGGGAGTTTTGTTGTTATTGTTTCTTACCCATTGTAAGACTGCCTCGTTGTCTGACCACACTACAATCTCACCAAAGTGGATATTATTGAGTGTCTTTGCCAGGCAATGAGCCAATCTTACTCCCACTAGCAATGCAGTCAACTCCATCTGAGGTAAAGATCTCTTCTTAATGGGAGCAACTCTTGCTTTAGATGTGAGTAAAATTGATTGTGCACTGTTAACTAAATAGGCTACTGCGCCATATGCTTTGCCAGAGGCATCGCAAAAAACGTGCAAATTGGTGGGTAAGTTTGGTCCTGAAGCATTACGAGGAAATTTCAAAACGCCTAACTGATTAAAATCCGTTGAGCGTATTTGCCATTTGGCTTGTAACTCACTTGGTAACGGATCATCCCATCCCATATGTTTCTGCCAGCACTCCTGCATTAGGAGTTTGCCCCTTATTAATATAGGACTAAGTAGGCCTAAAGGGTCAAATGGTTGACTGACAAGTGAGAGCAGTGTTCTCATGGTAAGGGTTGAATTATCAGTTTGTACTGACTTGACATTCATCTCGTCAGTACTGGTGTTCCATTCCACGCCTAGAACCTTTAATTGACTGGGTACCTGATAATCTGGAAATTCTTTCTCGATTACCTGGTTAAGCAGTTTATTATTTGAGGCCCATGACTGTAGTGGCATATTGGCCCCTAATAGTTCACGGTTAGTCTCATGGTAGATTTCTATCAGATCAGCTTGATCATTAGTTGTCCCCTGGAAATTGTCGACATACAAGTTGTCGCTAATGTCTGCCTTATAAGGGCTTTTTGATTTCCTCAAATGCGTGTCTAATGTTGCTTGCAAAAGAAACGGTGAGGACGTAGCTCCAAATAATACTGAGGCAAAACGATAGGTGATTACTTCACAGTTAGGATCCAGTGGATCCTTAAACCAGAGGAATTTTGTGTAGTCACGATCTTCCTCCTGTAACCCTACTCGGAGAAAGGCTTTGCTGATATCAGCTGTATAGGCAAAAATGCCTATGCGATATCGTAACAACACATCATGTAGCCTTTGTGTTAGGCTAGGTCCCGTTTGGAGACATTCATTTAAAGACACACTGCTTGGCTTTACTTTAGCACTGCAGTTAAAGACAATACGAATAGGTGTTGTCAATGAGTCTTTCACCACAGCGTGATGAGGTAAATAATGACCTGTTTTTCGGTCATCGTGTTCAACAACTTCAATGAACTTATTGTTAAGTTGTTGTTGGATAAGTTGATGATACATGTTCAGTTTGTCTGGCTGCTTCTGTAGTCGTGTTAATTGAGACTGCAATTGTGAGGCTGCCATAAAATAATTAACTGGAAGTTGTGGATGATCCAACTTCCATGGGAGTCTTACCCAGTATTGTTTATTTGAGTAGACAACTGTATCCAGATATTGCTGGTAAGTCCACGTATCATCAGGACTTGGTTGCTCAGGGATGATGCCTAAAGTGTCTAAATCCCACAAACGATGTATTGGTGGGTCAGACTCAATATCCTCAGATATTTCCCTGAAACGTAGGGGTGACTGCTCCAAGCCTAGTCACGCCACGATTACATTATTGGATTGTTGGTTTGTGGACGCTGGACCTTGTCTGAAAAGCACTGGTCCTGTGAGCAATTTACCTCCTGCAGACGACAACAAATTCATACCATGTTGCCTAGTGCATCCAGTTATAAACTTGTAATAATGATCCGCGCCTATAAGTATTCCAACATCTGTGAGGCAGTCAGAATTTATTTTATAATCTGCTAGCCTCATGCGGTTTCGTTTAAGGTGTCTCGCAGTGCGAGCTAATCCTGTGACCTGTAGGTCTGAAGGAATCTTATCCACTACTACCGCTTGGATTGGACTAGTAGAATATCCTAGTCATACTAATACTTTAACTACCTTGTAGTCACGAGGTCCACTATTTGACAAGAAACCAGAAATATTTAACCTCACACTTTTGGCAGGTTTTAAATTTAACTCATCTACCAACTGTTGTGTAATGAAGGTTTTCTGTGAACCTTGGTCAAAAAGACCTCTAGTGTTAATTCTAGATCTTCGGTTTATTAGTTTAAGTTGAGCTGGAGGCAGAGTAGTATTATTGCCTGACTCAGTAGCAAGTACATTTACCTCGTGATGTACTTTGCAATATTGCACTGCAGTAGAATTCGTAGAATTCTCTCCAGTGGTCATGGTTGGTGTAGAAGATTTTCTACATAAGGCGTAGTGGTGTACACCTTGGTTACAGCGGTTGCAGGAACGTAGCTGCACTGCACATTTCTTGGGATCATGAGAGCCCATGCACTTGGTGCACTTGTGCAATTCTTGTAACCTTTTAACCCTAACATTATAAGTAGGATAAACAGAGCATTGATAAGTGGTGTGTCCCTGATTGCAGAACAGACACTTTCTCTGGTTAATAGACTTAGTCTCTTTAGTAGACAAGTCATTGGTTATCTCTGAAGGAGACACCGAATATGTACCTACATTTCCACTTCTTTTCCCAGTGGACGGAGCAGGTTTGGATTTATATTTATTAGACTTACTCTGAGTCTGTTTGGGTTTGACTGAATATCAACTTGAGCTGAGTTACGATGGGAGTTAGCGGAGGAGTTTGAAACTTTCTCCCCATCTTGATTGGCTCTTTGTCTTTCGACTAAGGTATGCAGACCTTCTGTGATTTCTTTCAGAGTCAAAAAGGTTGTATTGTATATAGTACACAACTTATCTAAAGTTTCTCTTGGCAATTTTCGCCTAACAACTACTTTAGTCATCCATTCGGCTGACTGAACTTGGACTTTAAGGCTTAAGGCCTTGAGTAAAGACTCTAACTCTAGTCTGAAATTTTGGAGAGACTCTGCGGAATTATTAGCAGAGGGTAAATCTAGCAATTTTTGAACTAAGACAGTAATAGTTCTCTCCTTGTTATCGTAGTTGGTTTTGAGTAATTGAACAGCTGATGTGTAACCATCACTGGTCAGTGTTATATTGGAGATTACTTTCAAGGCTTCATTTCTTAACAAGCCTTGTAGATAAGTGAATTTGGTGGTTTGAGGAACGTTAGCTTTAGAGTCTACCGCATCTACGAATTTACTCCAGAAATCGTCCCAGCTTTCTGTATCGAATCCTGAAAATGTAGGTAAGTCTAAAGTAGGTAGACGAACCTCTGGTAGTTGGTTATTGAAGTGAGATCCTGTGTTACTGGTATTGGATCCAGATTGTTTTGCTAATTTAGATAGCCTGACAATTATATCTTGAGTCTCATCTTCATACTGGGAGATGTCGTCTACAATTTGACTTACTTCCTCAGGATCGGTTTCTACAGTATTTAGCAAATCAAGGTAAGATTGACCTGCAGACTTGACTTGATCAAATTTCAGATCAGCCACTCTAACTGATGTCTCTAAGTGATAAGAGTCAATGGGAGTATCTTTAGTTAAGCCCTCAGCCTTATTAATTAATCTGGTCAAATGACCTTTAAGGCCAATGTAGGTTCTCCTCAATTGCTCAGGAGTAGCCATGTTGGGCTTAGGTCCAAACTTCATGGGATTAGTATATGTATTACTAATGAAGCTTGGGTACTTGTTCATTAGTAGACAAGTAACATTAAATGTAGCCTAATTTAAGGTGGCTATTTACACTTTACCTCACTTGAGGTTGAATGTACCTACCTACCTAACAACAAATAGCTAGATATTTTGTGCACTGTCTGAACTTCACCATTAGTTCTCGTCCGGTTAGCTCATCTATATCACCATCAGAGTTAATGGAGTTCATCCAGCAATACACAAAATAGGTACACAAAATAATGCATACAAGAGAAATATTATGGAGACACTCCAATCAGAGTTATCTCAAAAATTTAATCCCACCCTGTATAGGGTCAGCACAAATAATATAATACATACAACATTGACTAGCTTAGATCTAGTCGTAATAATTCCTAACTAAGAACTATAAAGTTATTTAGTCTGGGCTTGTACCAAATTCAGCACAATCTCAGCCTAAATTCTACCTAATAACATGGGTAAAGATTATTGTGGTGCAGTAAGGTGAATATAGTTGTGCTGTATTTTTGTTTTTTTTTGTTTTATAAGAGTGCTCTTGCACACACAGGTGAAACAATTATGTACAGTTAAGTTTGGCTTGCTAGCCGCAGCCGTTTGTGATGGTTGATGGTGTTAATTAACTTGTCAACCACATGCAGCCTAGATTCCCCTGACAAGTGTACACCATCTCTGGTCAGGTTCTGTCTGTAAGGTCTGGCTGTAAATTGGATATATGTGGCATCCAATCTCACTCGTTTTTTCAGCCTGAAATTTATGTACTTAGCAGCTCTCAGGTAGTATTCTGGGGTTACTCCCCAACGATTATCTTGACTTGGTTGGCGAGGTTCCACTAATGTGAATACTACCGATTCATTGATGAGCTTGAAAGAAGAAATTATGGCTTTGAGGTGTTTGATCACCTCAGCTGGATGACGAGTGGGGTGGATGTCATTACCACCTAAGTATATAATGGTTAGATGGTGAGGCCACTCTAACGCAGGTGTTAGTGTGGAGTTGTTATAAAAGTTATGAGCTGTTGCTCCTGGTGACCTAAAGATTCTCACCTCTGTGTGAGGTATAGGTCTAAGTGTTGTGGGTAATTGGCTATGACCCACTAAAGCTACCTTATACATGAGGTGAAAGTAGCAATATGTTAGTGTGATCTAGGCTAACTGATGTGTTACACTGTTAGTTGACACAATTAATTAAATAGTTAGTCTAGCTTCTATCACACAAGGATTAGTTATTAATGATTAATATTTTAATTATAAATTTAATGCCTATCCGGTTCGAAGGACCATAATGTGGGACATTTGGGGCTTGAAACTAATTATTTAAATATTAATGAAGTAAATTAAATTACGAAGGACCACCCGCTTTTATAGTAAAGAGGGAAACTGAGAATTTCTGATCATTAGATAATTCCTAGATGAACCAGTTACTATGGATAAAATACTAGAGAATATGATCATAGAAATAATTAATGGGCTGTATAATTAAATGAATCAAACCCTCAAACACCTACATTGGGGGGTTATTACTGGAACTCAGTACGTCCAGGAACTAGTGTGGTTCGTTCACTAATCCAAATTATAATAATCTAATCCTATGAATTATTGAGAAACCAATGTCATTGCCATTAATGGGAACATAGATTATGAGTATAATCACGATAAACACATGTTAATCCAAAAGAATTCTGCATGTAAATAATTCCAGATAATTAATAAATGAATACAAAGGAATCTTAGCTTAATGACGATTCCTTTGTGTAAGTCACGACGCTTCCTCTAATTCCCTGGGCTCGGCTGGCTGACAAGTGGGATGGATTAACATGGGAGAAGGCGGCAGGGAGAATTCTTCTCACGTGCTGCAAAACAAATATTTACAGTAGCAACTAATTAAACTACGGAATCTCTATGTTCAAGAAATTAATGTTTACAGGCGATAATGGGTAATGACCTGTGGTTTGGTGTTGGTATACGTCGTCACGGCCAATCACCCAGCTACTATACTACACCTTACGCGATGCATCAAATAAGGATAAGATACTTAGCTAATATGGGCACTGTATAAGTTTTAAGATTGCCGAAATTCGGGTCCCAGGCTCTGGCTTCACCCTATCCTGGATAATGGCGCGCTTCACTGGCCGGTCACGTGTAGTCAAGAACCAGATTAAGAAGGTTCCTTATGTTACACCGACACCAGTTGAAGATATTATCTGCAAGGTTGTTCACGCCTCACAGTGGCGACTTTCATCTGAGGATGGATAATGTCTACCCTGATGACTGGGCAATGGCGTCTCCTCGTGAGCACGATGAGGACAGGTCTGCTCGAGAGCTTCCATCCACGTGTACTGGCATGCCCTCCTCACCCACGCCGCGTCTCGCGTTCATTAGACAAATTATTGTCATGAATATTAGTATTTCTCGCATTTGTGCTTGAAATGTTGGAGACGGGACGGGTTTATTATTTAGAAGAGGGAAATATTATTATTTGCCAATTTAGTGATAGTAAACATATAAGGGAGAGGAATTAATGTCTCTCCATGGCATTCACTTGTGACGTTAACTTTTATTACTAGATAACCGCTATGACTCTAACGCTCTATTCGGCTTTTAGTTGGAGGTCAATTTATCTGTAATTAATTATCACACAGAACGCCTTGGTTATAGAGAATCGAATTTAATTCTCAGATACATTGGATATAATGTGTTTATTGTAATGAAATCTGACGCAATACTGGCGTCGGGTGACGTGAGAATTCTAGCCTACTGCACAGATGAAATTATTAGTACATGAGAATTCTACGTGGTGATAATTTTACTAACTACAATAATTAGTAGAGTTAGTAATAAGTAATGAGAATACAACAGTGTTGTATTCGGTGTTGGAAATTTCCAACATAACTCCGGGGGGAGGATTCTAGGGTCGTAGTGTACTGTGGAGTACTGACCTATCCCGAAGTGATATTAAGATTAGTACATTAGTAGGTTAATATGTTAGTATGTTAGTACACACACATAACGAACGTCCCGGATTTATCAAGGACTTACAAGAACTTGAGTCTTGCTATTTACATGTCAAATGAAACATGTTATTTATAGCCTACACAATATTTATAGATTTTAACTCACACAATTTAAACAACAGAATTTACTATGACGGGATATCCTGGGTCATAGTGACGTGTAATGTTTTGTTACGTGATATCACATCGTAGCATCATCATAGTTATCTAAGTGGGAGGTGAAGGAAATTACTCTTGTTCAGAGTTGTAATAGGCTTGCAAATTCCGCCTACATTGTTGAGCAGCAGCTCTAGTGGGGCGGTTGCTTGGAGGAACAGGATCATTGTCCTCGGAAATTACTGGGGAAACTGGATCTGGCTGATGTTCTTGCTCAGTCAGTTCAAGGGGAACCAGCTTCTCTAAAGTTTTTAGAGTAGTGTTGCCTCGGCATAAAACTTTAACTACTCTCAGGACACCTTGATGATCTGGATGAATGGCAACAATTTTGCCTATAGGCCACTCTGACCTTGGTCCATCACTGTCGACTAGTACTAGGTCTCCTGGTTTTAATTGCACCTTATTGTAAGGACTCGAAGCTCCGTAGTGGTACTCTCGTAGAGCTGTGAGGTACTCTCGAGTCCACACCTCATTCCACCTGTTAATAACTCTAGAAATATGCTGGTAGCTTTCCACCAAGTCTCCTCTGGTCACATGTGACGGTTCTACAGGGTCCTCTTCGGCTAAAGGGATGAGAGGGCTCAGTAGACCTCCATGGATCAAGTGTGAGGGGCTCAGAGGTTCTCTCTGGGTGAAATCATCAGACAGGTAGGTTATTGGGCGGTTATTGACTCGCGCCTCGATTTCCACAACAATGGTTTGGAGTTCTGAGTAACTGACCTTTTGTCGGTGTAAAGTTTTCCTTAGACACTTCTTGACTGTTCCTACCATTGGCTCATAGAACCCACCTTGCCAAGGGGCTCTCGGTGCTATGAATTTCCAGTGACATTGTCGTCTCTGTAGGACTGACTGTACTTCTGGGTGGTTCCAGACTTCTCGCAAACAACTTTCTCCTGCCACAAAATTGGAACCATTGTCCGATATCATTAATTTAGGACACGATCGGCGGGCAGCAAATCTGCGGAAAGCTTGAATGAAGGCTTCAGCACTCATGTCTGGAGTGACCTCTAAGTGCACACCTCTGGTTGTAGCACACGTAAAGAGACAAATGTACGCCTTCACTGGTATATTATCTGGGTTACCAGTGAGGAGTAAGGCTCCTGTATAATCAACACCAGTGGTTTCGAAAGGACGAAGATGAACCACTCGCTCTTCTGGGAGTGGTGGAGGTCCTGGGTAAGGACATACTCTAGCGTCGTATCTCTTACAGATTACACAAGATTTAATAATTGTCTTAACTGTCTGACGACCTTGAGGAAGCCAGTACTTTTGTCTAAGGTCGGTGAGAGTATCTAAAACTCCACCATGTAAGGTACCATATTGATGGTGGTGTAAGACAAGAAGTTTAGTGATGATGTAGTGACGAGGTAGAAGAATTGGATTCTTTGTGTCCAAGTCAATTTTTGCATGAAGCAAACGTCCTCCACATCGTAGTATGTTATGAGTGTTGGCATCGTACCAGATGCCTAGAGATTTAGTCAATTTATCTGGAAGATTTTCATATTCACTTCCATATGTCTCTTGTTGTGCACGTTTGATCCAGTAGAGAATAGGATTGGGAAACTTATGTCGAATTCCTACCTTAGCAAGGAAATCAAACACGTGTGCAGTCACTTGTAACAATTTGCTTAAGTTAGAATAATGATGAGGATCAATGGCTAATATTCGTTGTGGTTCTGGTTCTTTCATGGGAGTGGTGATATTGGTCAGTATGACTTTTGGCTTTTGTTTGGGCCACTGACCACCAACAAGCCATGAAGGTCCATTGAACCACAGCGAAGACTTGACAAGTTGTTTTAATGTTAACCCTCGCGATAAATAATCTGCAGGATTGTCCTTAGTAGGAACATGTCGAAATTTATATACAGCAGATAAATCATGAATCTCCCTGACACGATTACTGACGTAGGGAGTTTTGTTGTTATTGTTTCTTACCCATTGTAAGACTGCCTCGTTGTCTGACCACACTACAATCTCACCAAAGTGGATATTATTGAGTGTCTTTGCCAGGCAATGAGCCAATCTTACTCCCACTAGCAATGCAGTCAACTCCATCTGAGGTAAAGATCTCTTCTTAATGGGAGCAACTCTTGCTTTAGATGTGAGTAAAATTGATTGTGCACTGTTAACTAAATAGGCTACTGCGCCATATGCTTTGCCAGAGGCATCGCAAAAAACGTGCAAATTGGTGGGTAAGTTTGGTCCTGAAGCATTACGAGGAAATTTCAAAACGCCTAACTGATTAAAATCCGTTGAGCGTATTTGCCATTTGGCTTGTAACTCACTTGGTAACGGATCATCCCATCCCATATGTTTCTGCCAGCACTCCTGCATTAGGAGTTTGCCCCTTATTAATATAGGACTAAGTAGGCCTAAAGGGTCAAATGGTTGACTGACAAGTGAGAGCAGTGTTCTCATGGTAAGGGTTGAATTATCAGTTTGTACTGACTTGACATTCATCTCGTCAGTACTGGTGTTCCATTCCACGCCTAGAACCTTTAATTGACTGGGTACCTGATAATCTGGAAATTCTTTCTCGATTACCTGGTTAAGCAGTTTATTATTTGAGGCCCATGACTGTAGTGGCATATTGGCCCCTAATAGTTCACGGTTAGTCTCATGGTAGATTTCTATCAGATCAGCTTGATCATTAGTTGTCCCCTGGAAATTGTCGACATACAAGTTGTCGCTAATGTCTGCCTTATAAGGGCTTTTTGATTTCCTCAAATGCGTGTCTAATGTTGCTTGCAAAAGAAACGGTGAGGACGTAGCTCCAAATAATACTGAGGCAAAACGATAGGTGATTACTTCACTGTTAGGATCCAGTGGATCCTTAAACCAGAGGAATTTTGTGTAGTCACGATCTTCCTCCTGTAACCCTACTCGGAGAAAGGCTTTGCTGATATCAGCTGTATAGGCAAAAATGCCTATGCGAAATCGTAACAACACATCATGTAGCCTTTGTGTTAGGCTAGGTCCCGTTTGGAGACATTCATTTAAAGACACACTGCTTGGCTTTACTTTAGCACTGCAGTTAAAGACAATACGAATAGGTGTTGTCAATGAGTCTTTCACCACAGCGTGATGAGGTAAATAATGACCTGTTTTTCGGTCATCGTGTTCAACAACTTCAATGAACTTATTGTTAAGTTGTTGTTGGATAAGTTGATGATACATGTTCAGTTTGTCTGGCTGCTTCTGTAGTCGTGTTAATTGAGACTGCAATTGTGAGGCTGCCATAAAATAATTAACTGGAAGTTGTGGATGATCCAACTTCCATGGGAGTCTTACCCAGTATTGTTTATTTGAGTAGACAACTGTATCCAGATATTGCTGGTAAGTCCACGTATCATCAGGACTTGGTTGCTCAGGGATGATGCCTAAAGTGTCTAAATCCCACAAACGATGTATTGGTGGGTCAGACTCAATATCCTCAGATATTTCCCTGAAACGTAGGGGTGACTGCTCCAAGCCTAGTCACGCCACGATTACATTATTGGATTGTTGGTTTGTGGACGCTGGACCTTGTCTGAAAAGCACTGGTCCTGTGAGCAATTTACCTCCTGCAGACGACAACAAATTCATACCATGTTGCCTAGTGCATCCAGTTATAAACTTGTAATAATGATCCGCGCCTATAAGTATTCCAACATCTGTGAGGCAGTCAGAATTTATTTTATAATCTGCTAGCCTCATGCGGTTTCGTTTAAGGTGTCTCGCAGTGCGAGCTAATCCTGTGACCTGTAGGTCTGAAGGAATCTTATCCACTACTACCGCTTGGATTGGACTAGTAGAATATCCTAGTCATACTAATACTTTAACTACCTTGTAGTCACGAGGTCCACTATTTGACAAGAAACCAGAAATATTTAACCTCACACTTTTGGCAGGTTTTAAATTTAACTCATCTACAACTGTTGTGTAATGAAGGTTTTCTGTGAACCTTGGTCAAAAAGACCTCTAGTGTTAATTCTAGATCTTCGGTTTATTAGTTTAAGTTGAGCTGTAGGCAGAGTAGTATTATTGCCTGACTCAGTAGCAAGTACATTTACCTCGTGATGTACTTTGCAATATTGCACTGCAGTAGAATTCGTAGAATTCTCTCCAGTGGTCATGGTTGGTGTAGAAGATTTTCTACATAAGGCGTAGTGGTGTACACCTTGGTTACAGCGGTTGCAGGAACGTAGCTGCACTGCACATTTCTTGGGATCATGAGAGCCCATGCACTTGGTGCACTTGTGCAATTCTTGTAACCTTTTAACCCTAACATTATAAGTAGGATAAACAGAGCATTGATAAGTGGTGTGTCCCTGATTGCAGAACAGACACTTTCTCTGGTTAATAGACTTAGTCTCTTTAGTAGACAAGTCATTGGTTATCTCTGAAGGAGACACCGAATATGTACCTACATTTCCACTTCTTTTCCCAGTGGATGGAGCAGGTTTGGATTTATATTTATTAGACTTACTCTGAGTCTGTTTGGGTTTGACTGAATATCAACTTGAGCTGAGTTACGATGGGAGTTAGCGGAGGAGTTTGAAACTTTCTCCCCATCTTGATTGGCTCTTTGTCTTTCGACTAAGGTATGCAGACCTTCTGTGATTTCTTTCAGAGTCAAAAAGGTTGTATTGTATATAGTACACAACTTATCTAAAGTTTCTCTTGGCAATTTTCGCCTAACAACTACTTTAGTCATCCATTCGGCTGACTGAACTTGGACTTTAAGGCTTAAGGCCTTGAGTAAAGACTCTAACTCTAGTCTGAAATTTTGGAGAGACTCTGCGGAATTATTAGCAGAGGGTAAATCTAGCAATTTTTGAACTAAGACAGTAATAGTTCTCTCCTTGTTATCGTAGTTGGTTTTGAGTAATTGAACAGCTGATGTGTAACCATCACTGGTCAGTGTTATATTGGAGATTACTTTCAAGGCTTCATTTCTTAACAAGCCTTGTAGATAAGTGAATTTGGTGGTTTGAGGAACGTTAGCTTTAGAGTCTACCGCATCTACGAATTTACTCCAGAAATCGTCCCAGCTTTCTGTATCGAATCCTGAAAATGTAGGTAAGTCTAAAGTAGGTAGACGAACCTCTGGTAGTTGGTTATTGAAGTGAGATCCTGTGTTACTGGTATTGGATCCAGATTGTTTTGCTAATTTAGATAGCCTGACAATTATATCTTGAGTCTCATCTTCATACTGGGAGATGTCGTCTACAATTTGACTTACTTCCTCAGGATCGGTTTCTACAGTATTTAGCAAATCAAGGTAAGATTGACCTGCAGACTTGACTTGATCAAATTTCAGATCAGCCACTCTAACTGATGTCTCTAAGTGATAAGAGTCAATGGGAGTATCTTTAGTTAAGCCCTCAGCCTTATTAATTAATCTGGTCAAATGATCTTTAAGGCCAATGTAGGTTCTCCTCAATTGCTCAGGAGTAGCCATGTTGGGCTTAGGTCCAAACTTCATGGGATTAGTATATGTATTACTAATGAAGCTTGGGTACTTGTTCATTAGTAGACAAGTAACATTAAATGTAGCCTAATTTAAGGTGGCTATTTACACTTTACCTCACTTGAGGTTGAATGTACCTACCTACCTAACAACAAATAGCTAGATATTTTGTGCACTGTCTGAACTTCACCATTAGTTCTCGTCCGGTTAGCTCATCTATATCACCATCAGAGTTAATGGAGTTCATGCAGCAATACACAAAATAGGTACACAAAATAATGCATACAAGAGAAATATTATGGAGACACTCCAATCAGAGTTATCTCAAAAATTTAATCCCACCCTGTATAGGGTCAGCACAAATAATATAATACATACAACATTGACTAGCTTAGATCTAGTCATAATAATTCCTAACTAAGAACTGTAAAGTTATTTAGTCTGGGCTTGTACCAAATTCAGCACAATCTCAGCCTAAATTCTACCTAATAACATGGGTAAAGATTATTGTGGTGCAGTAAGGTGAATATAGTTGTGCTGTATTTTTGTTTTTTTTGTTTTATAAGAGTGCTCTTGCACACACAGGTGAAACAATTATGTACAGTTAAGTTTGGCTTGCTAGCCGCAGCCGTTTGTGATGGTTGATGGTGTTAATTAACTTGTCAACCACATGCAGCCTAGATTCCCCTGACAAGTGTACACCATCTCTGGTCAGGTTCTGTCTGTAAGGTCTGGCTGTAAATTGGATATATGTGGCATCCAATCTCACTCGTTTTTTCAGCCTGAAATTTATGTACTTAGCAGCTCTCAGGTAGTATTCTGGGGTTACTCCCCAACGATTATCTTGACTTGGTTGGCGAGGTTCCACTAATGTGAATACTACCGATTCATTGATGAGCTTGAAAGAAGAAATTATGGCTTTGAGGTGTTTGATCACCTCAGCTGGATGACGAGTGGGGTGGATGTCATTACCACCTAAGTATATAATGGTTAGATGGTGAGGCCACTCTAACGCAGGTGTTAGTGTGGAGTTGTTATAAAAGTTATGAGCTGTTGCTCCTGGTGACCTAAAGATTCTCACCTCTGTGTGAGGTATAGGTCTAAGTGTTGTGGGTAATTGGCTATGACCCACTAAAGCTACCTTATACATGAGGTGAAAGTAGCAATATGTTAGTGTGATCTAGGCTAACTGATGTGTTACACTGCTAGTTGACACAATTAATTAAATAGTTAGTCTAGCTTCTATCACACAAGGATTAGTTATTAATGATTAATATTTTAATTATAAATTTAATGCCTATCCGGTTCGAAGGACCATAATGTGGGACATTTGGGGCTTGAAACTAATTATTTAAATATTAATGAAGTAAATTAAATTACGAAGGACCACCCGCTTTTATAGTAAAGAGGGAAACTGAGAATTTCTGATCATTAGATAATTCCTAGATGAACCAGTAACTATGGATAAAATACTAGAGAATATGATCATAGAAATAATTAATGGGCTGTATAATTAAATGAATCAAACCCTCAAACACCTACATTGGGGGGTTATTACTGGAACTCAGTACGTCCAGGAACTAGTGTGGTTCGTTCACTAATCCAAATTATAATAATCTAATCCTATGAATTATTGAGAAACCAATGTCATTGCCATTAATGGGAACATAGATTATGAGTATAATCACGATAAACACATGTTAATCCAAAAGAATTCTGCATGTAAATAATTCCAGATAATTAATAAATGAATACAAAGGAATCTTAGCTTAATGACGATTCCTTTGTGTAAGTCACGACGCTTCCTCTAATTCCCTGGGCTCGGCTGGCTGACAAGTGGGATGGATTAACATGGGAGAAGGCGGCAGGGAGAATTCTTCTCACGTGCTGCAAAACAAATATTTACAGTAGCAACTAATTAAACTACGGAATCTCTATGTTCAAGAAATTAATATTTACAGGCGATAATGGGTAATGACCTGTGGTTTGGTGTTGGTATACGTCGTCACGGCCAATCACCCAGCTACTATACTACACCTTACGCGATGTATCAAATAAGGATAAGATACTTAGCTAATATGGGCACTGTATAAGTTTTAAGATTGCCGAAATTCGCGTCCCAGGCTCTGGCTTCACCCTATCCTGGATAATGGCGCGCTTCACTGGCCGGTCACGTGTAGTCAAGAACCAGATTAAGAAGGTTCCTTATGTTACACCGACACCAGTTGAAGATATTATCTGCAAGGTTGTTCACGCCTCACAGTGGCGACTTTCATCTGAGGATGGATAACGTCTACCCTGATGACTGGGCAATGGCGTCTCCTCGTGAGCACGATGAGGACAGGTCTGCTCGAGAGCTTCCATCCACGTGTACTGGCGTGCCCTCCTCACCCACGCCGCGTCTCGCGTTCATTAGACAAATTATTGTCATAAATATTAGTATTTCTCGCATTTGTGCTTGAAATGTTGGAGACGGGACGGGTTTATTATTTAGAAGAGGGAAATATTATTATTTGCCAATTTAGTGATAGTAAACATATAAGGGAGAGGAATTAATGTCTCTCCATGGCATTCACTTGTGACGTTAACTTTTATTACTAGATAACCGCTATGACTCTAACGCTCTATTCGGCTTTTAGTTGGAGGTCAATTTATCTGTAATTAATTATCACACAGAACGCCTTGGTTATAGAGAATCGAATTTAATTCTCAGATACATTGGATATAATGTGTTTATTGTAATGAAATCTGACGCAATACTGGCGTCGGGTGACGTGAGAATTCTAGCCTACTGCACAGATGAAATTATTAGTACATGAGAATTCTACGTGGTGTTAATTTTACTTACTACAATAATTAGTAGAGTTAGTAATAAGTAATGAGAATACAACAGTGTTGTATTCGGTGTTGGAAATTTCCAACAAGAAGGCCTATTGGCCCATATGAGGCAGCTCCTATTCTATAACCACCCAATCCCACTCATATACTTGTCCAACCCGCGCTTGAAACAATCGAGGGACACCACCTCCACCACGTTACGCGGCAATTGGTTCCACAAATCAACAACCCTGTTACTGAACCAGTATTTACCCAAGTCTTTCCTAAATCTAAACTTATCCAATTTATACCCATTGTTTCGTGTTCTGTCTTGAGTTGATATTTTTAATACCCTATTAATATCCCCCGTGTTATGTCCATTCATCCACTTGTAAACCTTCATCATGTCACCCCTAACTCTTTGCCTTTCCAGTGAATGCAACTTAAGCTTTGTTAATCTTTCTTCATTTGAAAGATTTCTAATTTGGGGAATTAACTTAGTCATCCTACGTTGGACACGTTCAAGTGAATTTATATCCATTCTATAATACGGCGACCAAAACTGAACTGCATAATCTAAATGGGGCCTAACCAGAGCAAGATATAGCTTAAGAACCACACCAGGTGTCTTGTTACTAATGCTTCGATTAATAAATCCCAGTGTCCTATTCGCCTTATTATGAACATTCATGCATTGATCCTTTTGTTTTATATTCTTACTAATCATAACTCCCAGATCCCTTTCGCAATCCGACTTCGCAATCTCAACACCATCTAGCTCGTATCTTGTAACTCTATCATCATTACCTAGCCTCAGAACTTTACATTTATCAGCATTAAACTGCATTTGCCAATCCTTTGACCATTTCAAAACCCTATCTAGATCAACTTGAAGTGATAGTGAGTCCTCCTCCGAATTAATTTCCCTACCGATTTTCGTATCATCGGCAAATTTGCAAATGTTGCTACTCAAACCTGAATCTAAATCATTTATATATATTATAAACAACAGAGGGCCCAGGACAGAGCCCTGAGGTACTCCACTAACAACATTATCCCACTCTGACTTAACCCCATTTATACTAACTCTCTGTTTCCTTTGGAATAGCCATGCCCTAATCCAAGTTAATATAGCACCCCCAATACCATGAGCTTCTATTTTTTTAATTAGTCTTTCATGCGGCACTGTATCAAAAGCTTTGCTAAAGTCAAGGTACACAACATCACAATCCTTACCACTATCAACTGCTTCAACTATGCTGGAATAAAAAGTTAGCAAATTTTTTAAACATGAACGGCCATTTGTAAAACCATGTTGCGACTCATTTATTAATTTATGTTTTTCAAGATGGAGACGAATTGTATTTGCAATTATTGATTCAAGTAACTTTCCCACAATAGACGTTAGTTTAATTGGCCGATAGTTTGACGCAAATGATCTATCTCCTTTCTTAAAAATTGGTACCACATTAGCTACCTTCCATGACTCTGGCACTCTGCCTGACTCTATTGATTTATTAAATATGGTAGACAGTGGCTCGGAAAGCTCCTCTTTGCATTCTTTAAGCACCCTGGCAAACACTTCATCCGGCCCTGGGGATTTGTTTGGTTTTAGTTTTTCTAATTGTTTAATTACATCCTCCCTGGTAACTGCTAAACTAGTCAACCTGTCCTCATTCCCACCCACATAGACTTGTTCGGCTGAAGGCATATTGTTAAGTTCTTCTTTAGTAAATACAGATATAAAATATTTGTTAAAAATACTACTCATCTCCTTGTCATTATTCGTTATTTGACCTGTCTCAGATTTTAATGGACCTATCCTTTCCCTAGTTTTAGTTCGATATAACTGAAAAAAACCTTTAGGATTTGACTTTGCTTGCTCTGCTATGCGAACTTCATAGTTTCTTTTTGCTTTCCTAATCTCTTTTTTAACATTTCTAACCAGACTTGTTCGGCTGAAGGCATATTGTTAAGTTCTTCTTTAGTAAATACAGATATAAAATATTTGTTAAAAATACTACTCATCTCCTTGTCATTATCCGTTATTTGACCTGTCTCAGATTTTAATGGACCTATCCTTTCCCTAGTCTTAGTTCGATATAACTGAAAAAACCCTTTAGGATTTGACTTTGCTTGCTCTGCTATGCGAACTTCATAGTTTCTTTTTGCTTTCCTAATCTCTTTTTTAACATTTCTAACCAGTTGTATGAATTCCTGTTCTAACCTGACTTCCCCATTCTTAATCCTTTTGTAAAGCTCTCTTTTTACCTATAAGGTTCTTTAAATTATTTGTTATCCACTTTGGGTCATTAGTATTCGACCTATTCAATTTGTATGGTATACTACGTTCCTGTGCTTTGTTTAGAATATTCTTAAATAAGTTATATATTAAATCCACATCGAAATCCCCTTTTACGTCACCTATCGCTGGGTTCATGTCTCGCTCTAAGACCAGCCCACACCCCACATCCAAGAGTTTCCAATCTATTTGAACCAAAAAATTTTTTAGGCTATTAAAATCAGCTTTTCGAAAATCTGGCACTTTAACAGAATTTTCTCCTACAGGTCTATTCCATTCTATGCTAAATCTAATTACTTTGTGATCACTGTTCCCTAGCTCACTCCCTATTTCGATGTCATTAATTTGTGTTTCCCTGTTAGTTAACACTAAATCTAAAATATTATTTTCCCGCGTTGGTTCCTTAATGTGTTGCGTAAGAAAGCAATCGTCATTTAATTCTAGAAAATCTTCTGCTTCACTATTCCCTGTTTTGTTCACCCAGTTTATTCCACTAAAATTAAAGTCACCCATGACATAAATACTGTTAGATCTAGATGCTCTAGATATTTCATTCCATAGATGCTTTGCTTCCATTCTGTCTAAATTTGGTGGCCTATATATAACTCCTATTATAATATTATTTGCTTTTTCGTTTAATTCTATGCAAATAGTTTCTGTGTGTGGCTCAGTTTTGATTCCCTCTTTGAGACTACATTTCAAATTGTCCCTAACATATATGGCTACTCCCCCTCCTCGTCTAATATATCTATCTGTGTGAAATAGTTTAAATCCATTTATCTGATATTCAGCTAATAGTTCTCTATTTTCTACGTTCATCCACGTTTCGGTAAGTGCAATAATATCTATTTTTTCTGTGCAGACAAGAGCATTTAATTCATTAATTTTATTTCTTAGACTTCTACTGTTAGTGTAATATATCCTAAGTGAATTGTTATTTTGAGGCCCTTTTCTTTCCCTGATCATTTTGCCAATTCTTTTCTCCCACGAACACATACTTTTATTACCTCCTTCCTCCAAATCAATTCCCATACCACTATTTACTAACAATTTAAACCCAAACAAGCACCTCTAACCACTGGTTCCAACGAGTTCACAACAGCAACAACCCCAGCCCTCGATAGATGCACCCCATCACGAGCATACATTTCATTTCTTCCATAGAAGCGTTCCCAGTTGTCTATGAAAGATATTGCATTCGATTTGCAATATCTTTCCAGCTGGCAATTGACACCAATCAATTACCAATCAGGGTAATGATGTCTCTTACCAATCAGGGAAGAGTCATCAAGTTTCTCTAGATCCCCTCCCATGTTGGAATATGTGGGAATGAACAAGCAGATGTGCTGGCTGCTGAAGGAGGCCATATTGAATACTTCATACCCAAGACTCTACTACAAATTAGAGGTATTGTCAGGCAACATCACCGTGACAAGGTAACTGAGGAAAGGAGGATAGAAGCACAAACCAGTGAATCTGTACGATGGTACAAAATGGTTGCAGCTGGCAATCCCAATCATTATGGACGAATAGGAGGAGGACGAGGGAGAGAATCAGTAATAGCGAGAATCCGTCTGGGGTATAAATATTCATGGCGATACGGAATGGAAGCAACTGTTGATCAGCGAAGTTGCAGAATTTGTGATGAGAGTGACGGACACCGCCTTGAACACTATCTACGTGAATGTGAACACCTGAGAGACATTATAAATATGTGTAGAATAATAAACCCCACATTGTTTGAGTTAGGAAATCACTATTTGTCAAATATTGATACTGTTCTTAAATGATTCCCCCATTTTGCACCCGCAAGATAACGTAAGCTTTTAAGGGTTGATAGATGTTAATCTTCTTGTTTGAGGAGCTGTTCACTTGAGACAGTTAATTAAGCAAGTCCCAGCTCTTGGGTACAAGTGACAGGATGAACAACCCAGCGGGTTTTCTTCCTTTTGGGGAGTGTTGCACATGCTGCTATGGCGGTTTGTCCACTCACAATATGAGTGGTGCTGCCCAATCAACTCGCCCCTCGGGGTAAAATTAAATTAACTCCTCCCCCAAACAAACCACAGAATTTATCTGATGCGGGGCGTTCAGGTCCCGATCCTCAACGATGGCACTCACTGGTCGCCCACAAAATTGCTGTAGGACTGCCTCACCAGGCTCCTTCTAGTCCTGACTTGAGCGCTTTAAGTCGTCCTCCGGCATCATACACAAACACCTGACTGGTTCTTTCTTCTTGACGGAGCACACAACTAGGAGTTCCTCCTTTACTGCCAGAAGCACAAACACAGTAGAACCTCCTCTCACGACCTTTGCTGCTAAAGTGAGGTCAAAACGTTCACAGCGAGCCTCACACCTTGTCAGCAAAATCTCGATATCTCATGTCATGTCACTTATTTACATGTTAATCCTCTGCCCATGCTTTTAAACTATTCATTAACATTTGACAAGTATTTAATACATATTCACATATCAACATTTCCTTTGACCGCTAAATTGGGTCTAGTTGGGCGAATAACTCTGATAGGGGTAAATTCGTCCTTCAGGCTACCTAGGGACATAAGACGTGTCAGGGAAGCAGGCCGGTGTGTCGTGTCAGGGAAGCAGGCCGGTGTGACGTGTCAGGGAAGCAGGCAGGGGTGACGTGTCAGGCAAGCAGGCAGGTGTGACGTGCAGGGGAAGAAAGCGGGGGTGACGTGTCAGGGAAGCAGGCAGGTGTGAAGTGTCAGGGAAGCAGGCAGGGGTGACGTGTCAGGGAAGCAGGCAGGTGTGACGTGTCAGGGAAGCAGGCAGGGGTGACGTGTCAGGGAAGCAGGCAGGTGTGACGTGCAGGGGAAGAAAGCGGGGGTGACATGTCAGGGAAGCAAGCGGGGGTGACATGTCAGGGAAGCAGGTGGGAGTGACGTGTCAGGGAAGGAGGCGGGGGTGACATGTCAGGGAAGCAGGTGGGAGTGACGTGTCAGGGAAGCAGGCAGGGGTGACGTGTCAGGGGAAGCAGGCAAAGGTGACGTTTCAGGGGAAGTAGGCCGGGGTAACGTGTTAGAGAAGCAGGCCGGGGTGACGTGTCAGGGAAGCAGGCTGGGGTGACGTGTCAGGGAAGCAGGCCGAGGTGACGTGTCAGGGAAGCAGGCCGAGGTGACGTGTCAGGGAAGCAGGCCGAGGTGACGTGTCAGGGAAGCTGGCCGAGGTGACGTGTCAGGGAAGCAGGCCGAGGTGACGTGTCAGGGAAGCAGGCCGAGGTGACGTGTCAGGGAAGCAGGCCGAGGTGACGTGTCAGGGAAGCAGGCCGGGGTGACGTGTTAGAGAAGCAGGCCGGGGTGACGTGTCAGGGAAGCAGGCCGAGGTGACGTGTCAGGGAAGCAGGCCGGGGTGACGTGTCAGGGGGAAGCAGGCCGGGGTGACGTGTCAGGGAAGCAGTCCGGGGTGACGTGTCAGGGGGAAGCAGGCCGGGGTGACGTGTCAGGGGAAGCAGGCCGAGGTGACGTGTCAGGGAAGCAGGCCGGGGTGACGTGTCAGGGAAGCAGGCCGGGGTGACGTGTCAGGGAAGCAGGTCGGGGTGACGTGTCAGGGAAGCAGGCCGGGGTGACGTGTCAGGGAAGCAGGCCGGGGTGACGTGTCAGGGAAGCAGGCCGGGGTGACGTGTCAGGGAAGCAGGCCGAGGTGACGTGTCAGGGAAGCAGGTCGGGGTGACGTGTCAGGGAAGCAGGCCGGGGTGACGTGTCAGGGAAGCAGGCCGGGGTGACGTGTCAGGGAAGCAGGCCGGGGTGACGTGTCAGGGAAGCAGGCCGGGGTGACGTGTCAGGGAAGCAGGCCGAGGTGACGTGTCAGGGAAGCAGGTCGGGGTGACGTGTCAGGGAAGCAGGCCGGGGTGACGTGTCAGGGAAGCAGGCCGGGGTGACGTGTCAGGGAAGCAGGCCGGGGTGACGTGTCAGGGAAGCTTACCGGGGTGACGTGTCAGGGAAGCAGGTCGGGGTGACGTGTCAGGGAAGCAGGTCGGGGTGACGTGTCAGGGAAGCAGGCCGGGGTGACGTGTCAGGGAAGCAGGAGAGGGTGACGTGTCAGGGAAGCAGGCCGGGGTGACGTGTCAGGGAAGCAGGCCGGGGTGACGTGTCAGGGAAGCAGGCCGGGGTGACGTGTCAGGGAAGCAGGCCGGGGTGACTTGTCAGGGAAGCAGGCCGGGGTGACGTGTCAGGGAAGCAGGCCGGGGTGACGTGTCAGGGAAGCAGGCCGGGGTGACGTGTCAGGGAAGCAGGCCGGGGTGACGTGTCAGGGAAGCAGGCCGGGGTGACGTGTCAGGGAAGCAGGTCGGGGTGACGTACCAGTGAAGCAGGCCGGGGTGACGTGTCAGGGAAGCAGGCCGGGGTGACGTGTCAGGGAAGCAGGTCGGGGTGACGTACCAGTGAAGCAGGCCGGGGTGACGTAGGGAAAACAGGCAAGGTTTGTCATGACACCAACCACAGGTCAACAGTCATGACACCAACCACAGGTCAACAGTCATGACACCAACCACAGGTCAACAGTCATGACACCAACCACAGGTCAACAGTCATGACACCAACCGCAGGTCAGCAGTCATGACACCAACCACAGGTCAGTAGTCATGACACCAACCACAGGTCAGTAGTCATGACACCAAGTACAGGTCAGTAGTCATGACACCAACCACAGGTCAGCAGTCATGGCACCAACCACAGGTTAGTAGTCATGACACCAACCGCAGGTCAGCAGTCATGACACCAACCGCAGGTCAGCAGTCATGACACCAACCACAGGTTAGTAGTCATGACACCAACCACAGGTCAGCAGTCATGACACCAACCGCAGGTCAGCAGTCATGACACCAACCACAGGTCAGCAGTCATGACACCAACCACAGGTCAGCAGTCATGACACCAACCACAGGTCAGCAGTCATGACACCAACCACAGGTCAGCAGTCATGACACCAACCGCAGGTCAGCAGTCATGACACCAACCACAAGTCAGCAGTCATGACACCAACCACAGGTCAGCAGTCATGACACCAACCACAGGTTAGTAGTCAGGACACCAACCGCAGGTCAGCAGTCATGACACCAACCACAGGTTAGTAGTCATGACACCAACCACAGGTCAGCAGTCATGACACCAACCACAGGTCAGCAGTCATGGCACCAACCACAGGTCAGCAGTCATGACACCAACCACAGGTCAGCAGTCATGGCACCAACCACAGGTCAGCAGTCATGGCACCAACCACAGGTCAGCAGTCATGACACCAACCACAGGTCAGCAGTCATGGCACCAACCACAGGTCAGCAGTCATGGCACCAACCACAGGTCAGCAGTCATGACACCAACCGCAGGTCAGCAGTCATGACACCAACCGCAGGTCAGCAGTCATGACACCAACCGCAGGTCAGCAGTCATGACACCAACCACAGGTCAGCAGTCATGGCACCAACCGCAGGTCAGCAGTCATGACACCAACCACAGGTCAGCAGTCATGGCACCAACTGTATGTAAGTATTTATGACCCCATCCACAGGTCAAAAGTCATACCATCAACGAGAAATCAGAAGTCATGCCTCAAGCATGGGTCAGTAATCATGCCTCAATCATTGGTCAGTAATCATGCCTCAATCATTGGTCAGTAATCATGCCTCAATCATTGGTCAATAATCATGCCTCAAACATTGGTCAGTAATCATGCCTCAATCATTGGTCAGTAATCATGCCTCAATCATTGGTCAGTAACCATGCCTCAATCATTGGTCAGTAATCATGCCTCAATCATTGGTCAGTAATCATGCCTCAATCATTGGTCAATAATCCTGCCTCAAACATGGGTCAAAAATCATGCCTCAATCATTGGCCAGTAATCATGCCTCAATCATTGGTCAGTAATCATGCCTCAATCATTGGTCAGTAACCATGCCTCAATCATTGGTCAATAATCATGCCTCAAACATGGGTCAAAAATCATGCCTCAATCATTGGCCAGTAATCATGCCTCAATCATTGGTCAGTAATCATGCCTCAATCATTGGTCAGTAATCATGCCTCAATCATTGGCCAGTAATCATGCCTCAATCATTGGCCAGTAATCATGCCTCAATCATTGGTCAGTAACCATGCCTCAATCATTGGTCAATAATCATGCCTCAAACATGGGTCAAAAATCATGCCTCAATCATTGGCCAGTAATCATGCCTCAATCATTGGTCTCAATCATGCCTCAATCATTGGTCAGTAATCATGCCTCAAACATTGGTCAGTAATCATGCCTCAATCATTGGTCAGTAATCATGCCTCAATCATTGGTCAGTAATCATGCCTCAATCATTGGCCAGTAATCATGCCTCAATCATTGGTCAGTAATCATGCCTCAATCATTGGTCAGTAATCATGCCTCAATCATTGGTCAGTAATCATGCCTCAATCATTGGTCAGTAATCATGCCTCAATCATTGGTCAGTAATCATGCCTCAATCATTGGCCAGTAATCATGCCTCAATCATTGGTCAGTAATCATGCCTCAATCATTGGTCAGTAATCATGCCTCAATCATTGGTCAGTAATCATGCCTCAATCATTGGTCAGTATTCATGCCTCAATCATTGGCCAGTAATCATGCCTCAATCATTGGTCAGTATTCATACCACCAAACACAACAAAATAATCTCACCACCAACCATTGGTCAGAGGTCATGACAACAAACGCAGGTCAGTATTCATTCCGCTAATAATACGTCAGCAATCATGACACCATCAATAGAACATAATTCATGACACACGTCAGAAGGCATGACACTACCTTCAGATCATTAGTCATGCCACTGACCATGAGTAAGCATGCAAACCGTCAACCATAGGTCAGTAATTGTTGCTCAAACCATAGATCAGCAATTTTTCCACAAACCCACACAATAGTAATCATGGAACCAACCACAGGTCAGTTGTCAAGTGACGCAAATTTTCGATAAACCAGTTACTAACCCCTGACATAATAAGCTAAATTCGTTATGTCAGAAAATTATTCAAACTAACTGTATTCATTTTCATGTGAGAAATGTCTAGAAGCTCCCTGGATAGCATTGAGGAGTATTGCGTTAGCCAACATTTGGCGACATGACTATTTTTCTCCCAAATTTTTAATTCTTCCAGTCTACAATTTAATTATACTTTAAAAGAATTATATTTGACTGGATTCAAATTAAAGGCTTAGATAGAACTAAGTAACTTTCTCCCTGAGGCGAAATATACCCAAAGTTACTAGTCGAGTCAACTGGAAATGAAATAGTCACGCAATAAACTTTATATACATAAAATATAATTTACTTTCTTATAAACGTCCAGTCCAGCATTACAAACAGTAAAAAACTGTGATTGGAACTGATAAAATAAAGCGTAAAATAACGCTTCTCTGTCCTCGTTAATAAATGGGCAGAAAATAGTGGAGTGACTATTAACGTGTCTAAGGTCAGAGGAGGAAGAGAAGCCATTGTTGATCTGGTACAGGCCTCGTGAGGAAACAAAGCAGCCACACTTATCTTCAACATCCGTGCCGTTACAGCGTTCTACAGCGGCTGCGACCTACAATTACGAGTATTCTCTGTACCCGGTTTGTTAGACATCTAGTTTATATATATTATTTGGCCTTTTAATTGTAAGTTAGATAGATGAACAGTTATATTACAGGCGATCCCACAAATCATGGTGAGCCTCTCCACACTGAATAACTAATTCTACTGAACATGATATATCTGTGATATAATATTTGCAGTAGTTACATTGTGGAATTCCGGCAGAACTGTAGTGATCATCAGGACCCAAATGACATCAACTAGTCGATACACGTGGGACAGCCGCAATAGGCCACGAGCTGCATACCTGCTTGATTAACCCGATGTCCTTTGTACTCATGTTGAAACCTTCTATACAGATAAGGTCATGTGAGTATTTCAAACAGTACCATTAGTTTAGTTTACTAATCCTTATTGCAATTTTCCTATCTATCGATGGGGAGTGTGCCTTATAAGGGGTAACACCTAGCAGAAGTCCAGAATCCTAATACAGTCTACCGTATATCATCAAATATTTGTAATGAATATACCTGCTGGGAAATTCCCCACACAAGGCACCCACCACAGGTCAGCAGTTATGACACCAACCACAATGCAATAGATATGCTACCAACCAAAGAACAGCAGTCGTGCCACCAACTATAGGTCAGCAGGTATTCCACCAACCACAGACCAACAGTCATAAAACCACCAATAGGTCATCTGTCATGCCACCAACCACAGGTAGGCTCTCATGCCACCAACCACAGGTAGGCTCTCATGCCACCAACCACAGGTAAGCTGTTTTGCCACCAACTTACGCTACCTGTTATGACACCATTCTCAGGTCAGTAGTCATTCCACTAATCTTCTGGAAAAAGTCATGCCACTAAGAACAGGTCTGTAGTCATGCCACCATCGACATCGTCATTCCACACGGGGCAAAACAGCAGTCATGACACCACCCACAAGGCAGTAGTCATGTTACAAACCATAGGGGACTAGGTAGGACACCAACCATATATCTGAAGTCATGACAACAATCACATACAGGCCAGCAGTCATTCCACCAATGATTGGTCAGCATCCATGACATCTATTATTGGTCAGTAGCTTGGCGCAAACCAAAGGTGTGCAATCATGCCACCAACCATAAGGCAGTAGTCATGCAACTAATCAAACGTCAGCAGGTATGACACTAACCAAAGGTCAGTAGCCATGCCAGTAACCAAAGGTCCGTAGACATGCCCATACACAAGTCAGTATTCATAACACCAATAATGGTCAGCAGTCATGCCACCTACCATGTTCAAACCGTCATGCCACCAAGCTATAGGTGAGCATTCATGACACCACCTGTATGTCAGAGGTAAGGCCACTAACCATTGGTCGGTAGTAATTCTACCAACGATATGTTAGCAGTCATGCCACCAACCACATGTCAGCAGTCATGCCACCAACCACATGTCAGCAGTCATGCCACCAACCACATGTTAGCAGTCATGCCACCAACCACATGTCAGCAGTCATGCCACCAACCACATGTTAGCAGTCATGCCACCAACCACATGTCAGCAGTCATGCCACCAACCACATGTTAGCAGTCATGCCACCAACCACATGTTGCAGTCATGTCACCAACCACATGTTAGCAGTCATGCCACCAACCACATGTCAGCAGTCATACCACCAACCACATGTCAGCAGTCATGCCACCAACCACATGTCAGCAGTCATGCCACCAACCACATGTTAGCAGTCATGCCACCAACCACATGTCAGCAGTCATACCACCAACCACATGTCAGCAGTCATACCACCAACCACATGTTAGCAGTCATGCCACCAACCACATGTCAGCAGTCATGCCACCAACCACATGTCAGCAGTCATGCCACCAACCACATGTTAGCAGTCATACCACCAACCACATGTCAGCAGTCATACCACCAACCACATGTCAGCAGTCATACCACCAACCACATGTTAGCAGTCATGCCACCAACCACATGTCAGCAGTCATGCCACCAACCACATGTCAGCAGTCATACCACCAACCACATGTTAGCAGTCATGCCACCAACCACAACCCGCCAAACACACACCGAAACTACGACGTTGGTACAACGTTCGAACAAGTTTTAACACCTCCTAACCAGCTATAACAACCAATATACCAAGTTGTAACAACGTTCTAATACGTCATAAACACGTTAAGCCAAGATGTAACAACTTTATTACAGGTTGTAACAAGCGGAAAATAGAGACAGTTTCGGTTTGTGTTTCCAGGGAAGTGAACAGTTTCGTTGGTCAGCAGTCATGCCAACAGCCATACGTTAGCTGTCGTGTCTCCAAACATAGGTCAAGAGCAGTGCCACCAAACACAGGTCATCAGTCATGTCATCAACCCACATGTCAGCAGTCATAACAACAACCATAGGTCAACAGTCATGACACCAACGACAGGTCAGTTGTCATAACTCTAACCAGAGGTCAGAAGTCATGAGACCAACCACATGTCAGTATTCATGACAGCAACAACAGGTCAGTAGTCATAACTCTAACCAGAAGTCATGACACCAACTACAGGTCAATAGTCATAACGAGGCAGTTGACGAGGTTGAGTCTCACAATACGTGACCATGCTGTAGTAACAGTGAGGCCAGCTGTTGACTGGGGAAGGTGACCCAGTGATCTCACAGCTCCTGGCTCCACTCATGTATCTGACTCATCTGTTATCACAAATGGTTTATTATCTTGAACTTATCAGCCACAACTATGTAACCAAGACATTAACTAAGACTTTATCTGAGAGCACTACATCACAGCTCATTATAACTTTCCTTGTGTTATATGACATAAAGTTCCCATTCTTTTCTAACTTTGCAGCAAAATACTTATTCTTAGTTCAAAATGTATAAAGATATTGCCATCTGCATGAAGAAGTCAATGCTTCATCTGTGACTGTGGCAGATGATTACACGGCAGGTACGGCAAGTACGTGCCGTGTCCGTCACGTACCTGGTGATGAAGTCCTGTGCCACCTGGTCGACCTGGGGGAGATACTTGGCCACGGTCTTTGTCTTCATGGCGTGCACCTGTACTTGACTCCGCACCCGCCACCAGTTTAATCCTTGCCTGCCGTGACAACGTCTCAATCAATTATTAATATATTTGATATATATATATATATATATATATATATCAAATATATATATATATATATATATATATATGTCGTACCTAGTAGCCAGAACTCACTTCTCAGCCTACTATTCAAGGCCCGATTTGCCTAATAAGCCAAGTTTTCCTGAATTAATATATTTACTATAATTTTTTTCTTATGAAATGATAAAGCTACCCTTTTCACTATGTATGAGGTCAATTTTTTTTTATTGGAGTTAAAATTAACGTAGATATATGACCGAACCTAACCAACCCTACCTAACCTAACCTAACCTATATATATAGGTAAGGTTAGGTTAGGTAGCCAAAAAAAGCTAGGTTAGGTTAGGTTAGGTAGGTTAGGTAGACGAAAATATATTTATTCAGTAAAACTTGGCTTATTAGGCAAATCGGGCCTCGCATAGTAGGCTGAGAAGTGAGTTCTGGCTACTAGGTACGACATATATATATATATATATGTCGTACCTAGTAGCCAGAACTCACTTCTCAGCCTACTATTCAAGGCCCGATTTGCCTAATAAGCCAAGTTTTCCTGAATTAATATATTTACTATAATTTTTTTCTTATGAAATGATAAAGCAACCCTTTTCTCTATGTATGAGGTAAATTTTTTTTTATTGGAGTTAAAATTAACGTAGATATATGACCGAACGTAACCAACCCTACCTAACCTAACCTAACCTATATTTATAGGTAAGGTTAGGTTAGGTAGCCAAAAAAAGCTAGGTTAGGTTAGGTTAGGTAGGTTAGGTAGACGAAAAAACATTAATTCATGAAAACTTGGCTTATTAGGCAAATCGGGCCTTGAATAGTAGGCTGAGAAGTGCGTTCTGGCTATTAGGTACGACATATATATATATATATATATATATATATATATATATATGTCGTACCTAATAGCCAGAACGCAATTCTCAGCCTACTATGCAAGGCCCGATTTGCCTAATAAGCCAAGTTTTCCTGAATTAATATATTTTCTCTAATTTTTTTCTTATGAAATGATAAAGCAACCCATTTGATTATATATGAGATCAATTTTTTTTTATTGGAGTTAAAATTAACGTAGATATATGACCAAACCTAACCAACCCTCCCTAACCTAACCTAACCTATCTTTATAGGTTAGGTTAGGTTAGGTTAGGTAGCAGAAAAAGTTAGGTTAGGTTAGGATAGGTAGGTTAGGTAGTCGAAAAAAAATTAATTCATGGAAACTTGGCTTATTAGGCAAATCCGGCCATGCATAGTAGGCTGAGAAGTGCGTTCTGGCTACTAGGTACGACATATATATATATATATATATATATATATATATATGTCGTACCTAGTAGCCAGAACGCACTTCTCGGCCTACTATGCAAGGCCCGATTTGCCTAATAAGCCAAGTTTTCATGAATTAATGTTTTTTCGACTACCTAACCTAACCTAACTTTTTCGGCTACCTAACCTAACCTAACCTATAGAGATAGGTTAGGTTAGGTTACGTAGGGTTGGTTAGGTTCGGTCATATATCTACGTTAATTTTAACTCCAATAAAAAAAAATTTACCTCATACATAATGAAACGGGTAGCTTTATCATTTCATAAGAAAAAAATAGAGAAAATATATTAATTCATGAAAACTTGGCTTATTAGGCAAATCGGGCCTTGCATAGTAGGCTGAGAAGTGCGTTCTGGCTACTAGGTACGACATATATATATATATATATATATATATATATATATATATATATATATATATATATATATATATATATATATATATATATATATATATATATATATATATTAGTATATTTTGGTAGCAGTCTTTCCTGTAGACATATATTATTAAATATGACCGAAAAAGTAAGATTAATAATTCTAACACGAATTTTCTCAATCTTTCGTACATTTCTTTTCACTGTTGGTGGTAATTCAAAAATCAATTCTCCAAAATTCATATTTATTTCTAGTCTGACGCGACACTTGAGCTCGTTTCGTAAAACTTATTACATTTTCAAAGCCTTTTGTTTAAACATACACAACTGAATAGAACTTACACATCTCCTATTTGTTTATATCTACATTTGAGTGAGGTGGATGAGGTGAGGTGGTATTTAATAGGGTATTAATTTCATCAACACAAGACAGAACACGAAACAATGGGTATTGAATGGAAGTGATTGTAGAAAGCCTATTGGTCCATATTTCTTGATGCTTCTATATTGGGGCGGAGTCTTGAGGTGGGTAGAATATAGTTGTGCATTAATTAGCTGGTGATTGCTGGTGTTGACTTCTTAATGTGTAGAGCCTCGCAAACATCAACCCGCCTGCTATCGCTGTATCTATCGATGATTTCTGTGTTGTTTACTAGGATTTCTCTGGCGAAGGTTTGGTTGTGGGAAGAGATTATATGTTCCTTAATGGAGCCCTGTTGCTTATGCATCGTTAAACGCCTAGAAAGAGATGTTGTTGTCTTGCCTATATACTGGGTTTTTTGGAGCTTACAGTCCCCAAGAGGGCATTTGAAGGCATAGACGACGTTGGTCTCTTTTAAAGCGTTCTGCTTTGTGTCTGGAGAGTTTCTCATGAGTAGGCTGGCCGTTTTTTTGGTTTTATAGTAAATCGTCAGTTGTATCCTCTGATTTTTGTCTGTAGGGATAACGTTTCTATTAACAATATCTTTCAGGACCCTTTCCTCCATTTTATGAGCTGTGGAAAAGAAGTTCCTGTAAAATAGTCTAATAGGGGGTATAGGTGTTGTGTTGGTTGTCTCTTCAGAGGTTGCATGGCGTTTCACTTTCCTTCTTATGATGTCTTCGACGAAACCATTGGAGAAGCCGTTGTTGACTAGGACCTGCCTTACCCTACAGAGTTCTTCGTCGACTTGCTTCCATTCTGAGCTGTGGCTGAGAGCACGGTCGACATATGCGTTAAAAAGCATATGTCGACCGTGAAAATCAGAGGATACAACTGACGATTTACTATAAAACCAGAAAAACGGCCAACCTACTCATGAGAAACTCTCCAGACACAAAACAGAACGCTTTAAAAGAGACCAACGTCGTTTATGCCTTCAAATGCCCTCTTGGGGACTGTAAGCTCCAAAAGACCCAGTATATAGGCAAGACAACAACATCTCTTTCTAGGCGTTTAACGATGCATAAGCAACAGGGCTCCATTAAGGAACATATAATCTCTTCCCACAACCAAACCATCGCCAGAGAAATCCTAGTAAACAACACAGAAATCATCGATAGATACAGCGATAGCAGGCGGCTTGACATTTGCGAGGCACTACACATCAAGAAGTCAACACCAGCAATCAACAGCCAATTAATGCACAACTATATTCTACCCACCTCAAGACTCCGCTCCAATATAGAAGCATCAGGAAATATGGACCAATAGGCTTTCTACAATCACTTCTATTCAATACCCATTGTTTCGTGTTCTGTTTTGTGTTGATGAAATTAAAACCTTATTAAATACCACCTCACCCCATCCACCTCACTCAAATGTAGATATAAACAAATCGGAGATGTGTAAGTTCTATTCAGTTGTGTATGTTTAAACTAAAGTCTTTGAAAATGTAATAAGTTTTACGAAACACGCTCAAGTGTCGCGTCAGACTAGAAATAAAAATGAATTTTGGAGAATTGATTTTTGAATTACCACCAACAGTGAAAAGAAATGTACGAAAGATTGAGAAAATTCGTGTTAGAATTATTAATCTTCCTTTTTCGGTCATATTTAATAATATATATATATATATATATATATATATATATATATATATATATATATATATATATATATATATATATATATATATATATAACTTTTTAGACACTCAACCCACCAGGGGACTCGAACACTGGCCAACAAGTTGGCAGTTGCATGCTGTATCCACTACACCATACTTCAAAGCCATTTAGAGAGGTAGGAATTCTGGGGTATTTAACCAACCAGAACTCCAATCCTCTCCCAGGCAATGAGATAGTGTGGGACCTCTAATGCTCTTTCATCGGTTCCTGTTATATGGGAAAACTCAGTGCCAAATGCTTAATGCACAGACTACCCTATTCCAGTAGCTGAAGTTTATATCTTTTTAGACACTCAACCCACCAGGGGACTCGAACACTGGCCAACAACGTGGCAGTTGCACGCTGTATCCACTACACCATACTTCAAAGCCATTAAAAGAGGTAGGAATTCTGGGGTATTTAACCAACCAGAACTCCAATCCTCTCCCAGGCAATGAGATAGTGTGGGACCTCTAATGCTCTTTCATAGGTTCCTGTTATATGGGAAAACTCAGTGCCAAATGCTTAATGCACAGACTACCCTATTCCAGTAGCTGAAGTTTATAACTTTTTAGACACTCAACCCACCAGGGGACTCGAACACTGGCCAACAAGGTGGCAGTTGCATGCTGTATCCACTACACCATACTTCAAAGCCATTAAGAGAGGTAGGAATTCTGGGGTATTTAACCAACCAGAACTCCAATCCTCTCCCAGGCAATGAGATAGTGTGGGACCTCTAATGCTCTTTCATCGGTTCCTGTTATATGGGAAAACTCAGTGACAAATGCTTAATGCACAGACTACCCTATTCCAGTAGCTGAAGTTTATAACTTTTTAGACACTCAACCCACCAGGGGACTCGAACACTGGCCAACAAGGTGGCAGTTGCATGCTGTATCCACTACACCATACTTCAAAGCCATTAAGAGAGGTAGGAATTCTGGGGTATTTAACCAACCAGAACTCCAATCCTCTCCTAGGCAATGAGATAGTGTGGGACCTCTAATGCTCTTTCATCGGTTCCTGTTATATGGGAAAACTCAGTGCCAAATGCTTAATGCACAGACTACCCTATTCCAGTAGCTGAAGTTTATAACTTTTTAGACACTCAACCCACCAGGTGTACACTTCCAGGTATACACGCCAAGGTGTACACGGCCAGGAGTACACGGCCAGGTGTACACGACCAGGAGTACATGGCTAGGTGTACCTGGCCAGGTGTACACGGCCAGGTGTACAAGACCAGGTGTACACAACCTGGTGAACAAGGCCAGGTGTAAAAGGCCAGGTGTTCAAGGCCAGGTGTACAAGGTCAGGTGTACACGCCCAGGTGTACAAGGCCAGGTGTACACGGCCAGGTAGACAAAGCCAGGTGTACACGGCCAGGTGTACAATGCCAGGTGTACACGGCCAGGTGTACAAGGCCAGGTGTACACGCCCAGGTGTACAAGGCCAGGTATTCACCTAGTTGTACGCACCTAGTTGTGTTTGCGGGGGTTGAGCTCTGGCTCTTTGGTCCCGCCTCTCAACAGTCAATCAACAGGTGTAAATATTACTGAGCCTATTGGACTCTATCATATCTACATATCCGGTGTACAAGGCCAGGTGTACACAGCCAGGTGTACAAGGCCAGGTGTATAAGGCCAGGTGTACACGGCCAGGTGTACATGGCTAGGTGTACACGGCCAGGTTTACACGGCCAGGTGTACACGCCCAGGTGTACAAGGCAAGGTGTAAACGCCCAGGTGTACAAGGCGAGGTGTACACGCCCAGGTGTACAAGGCCAGGTGTATAAGGCCAGGTGTACAAGGCCAGGTATACACGCTCAGGTGTACACGTCTAGGTGTACACAGCTAAGTGTACAAGGCCAGGAGTACACGCCTAGGTGTACACGCCCAGGTGTACAAGGCCAGGTGTTCAAAGCCAGGTGTACAAGGCCAGGTGTACACGGCTAGGTGTACACGGCCAGGTGTACACGGCCAGGTGTACACGCCCAGGTGTACACGCCCAGGTGTACAAGGCAAGGTGTAAACGCCCAGGTGTACAAGGCGAGGTGTACACGCCCAGGTGTACAAGGCCAGGTGTACAAGGCCAGGTGTACACGGCCAGGAGGACAAGGCCAGGTGTACACGGCCAGGTGTACAAGGTCAGGTGTACACGGCCAGGTGTACAAGGCCAGGTGTACACGGCCAAGTGTACATAGCCAGGTGTACACGGCCAGGTGAACACAGCCAGGTGTACACGCCCAGGTGTACAAGGCCAGGTGTACAAGGCCAGTTGTACAAGGCCAGGTGTACAAGGCCAGGTGTACACGCCAAGGTGTACACGCCCAAGTGTACAAGGCCAGGTGTTCAAGGCCAAGGGTACAAGGCCAGGTGTACAAGGTCAGGTGTTCACGGCCAGGTGTACACGCCCAGGTGTACAAGGCCAGGTGTTCAAGGCCCGGTTTACAAGGCCAGGTATACACAGCCAGGTGTAAAGGCCAGGTGTACAAGGCAAGGTGTTCACGGCTAGGTGTACACGGCCAGGTGTACAAGGAAAGGTGAACACAGCCAGGAGTAAGAGGCCAGGTGTACAAGGCCAGGTGTACACGGCTAGGTGTACACGGCCAAGTGTACACGGGGAGGTGTACACGCCCAGGTGTACAAGGCAAGGTGTACACGCCAAGGTCTACAAGGCGAGGTGTACACGCCCAGGTGTACAAGGCAAGGTGTACACGCCCAGGTGTACAAGGCCTGGTGTAAACGCCCAGGTGTACAAGACTAAGTGTACACGCCCAGGTGTACAAGGCCTGGTGTACACGCCCAGGTGTACAATGCAAGGTGTAAACAGCTAGGTGTACACGGCAAGGTGTACTCGGCTAGATGTACACGGCCAGGTGTACAAAGCAAGGTGTATACGGCCAGGTGTACACAGCTAGGTGTACAAGGACAGGTGTACACAGCCAGGTGTACAAGGCCAGGTGTAAAAGGCCAGGTGTACACACCCAGGTGTACACGGCCAGGTGTACAAGGCCAGGTATACACGACCAGGTGTACACGGCCAGGTGTACAAGGACAGGTGTACACAGCCAGGTGTACACGGTAAGGTGTACACGCCCAGGTGTACAAGGCAAGGTGTACACACCCAGGTGTACAAGGCGAGGTGTACAAGGCCAGGTGTACAAGGCCAGGTATAAACAGCCAGGTGGACAAGGCCAGGTGTATAAGGCCAGGTGTACAATGCCAGGTGAACACACCCAGGTGTTCCCGCCCAGGTGTAAAAGGCCAGGTGTACAAGGCCAGATGTACACGCCAAGGTGTACACGTCCAGGTGTACAAGGCCAGGTGTTCAAGGCCAAGGGTACATGGCCAGGTGTACAAGGTTAGGTGTACAAGGCCAGGTGTTCACGGCCAGGTGTACACGCCTAGGTGTACACGCCCAGATGTACAAGGCCAGGTGTTCAAGGCCCGGTGTACAAGGCCAGGTGTACACAGCCAGGTGTAAAGGCCAGGTGTACAAGGCCAGGTGTTCACGGCTAGATGTACACGGCCAGGGTTACAAGGTCAGGTGTACACAGCCAGGTGTACAAGGCCAGGTGTACAAGGGCAGGTGTACACGGCTAGGTGTACACGGCCAAGTGTACACGGGGAGGTGTACACGCCCAGGTGTACAAGGCATGGTGTACACGCCCCGGTGTAGAAGACCAAGTGCACACGCCCAGGTGTACAAGGTCTGGTGTACACGCCCAGGTGTACAAGGCAAGGTGTAAACGGCTAGGTGTACACGGCCAGGTGTACACGGCTAGATGTACACGGCCAGGTGTACAAGGCAAGGTGTATACGGCCAGGTGTACACGGCCAGGTGTAAGAGGACAGGTGTACACAGCCAGGTGTAAAAGGCCAGGTGTACACACCCAGGTGTACACGGCTAGGTGTACAAAGCCAGGTGTACTCGGCCAGGTGTACAAGGCAAGGTGTATATGGCCAGGTGTACACGGCCAAGTGTAAGAGGACAGGTGTACACAGCTACATGTACAAGGCCAGGTGTAAAAGGCCAGGTGTACACACATCTGATCGACTCAGGCTGCGAGCAGCCGCGTCTAACAACCTGGTTGATCAGTCCAGCAACCAGGAGGCCTGGTCGACGACCGGGCCGCGGGGACACGAAGCCCCGGAAGCACCTCAAGGTAACCTCAAGGTAACCCAGGTGTACACGGCTAGGTGTACAATGCCAGGTGTACAAGGCCAGGTATACACCCCCAAATGTACACGGTCAGGTGTACAAGGCCAGTTGTACACGCCCAGGTGTACACGCCTAGGTGTACATAGCAAATTGTACTAGTCCAGGTGTACACACCCAGGTGTACACGCCCAGGTGTACAATGCCAGGTGTACAAGGCCAGGTGTGCAAGGCCAGGTGTACACGGCCAGGTGACCAAGCCCACTGCACACGCCCAGGTGTACAAGGCCAGGTGTTCAAGGTCAGGTGTACAAGGCCAGGTGTACAAGGCCAGGTGTACACGGCTAGGTGTACACGGACAGGTGTACACGGCCAGGTGTACACGGTCAGGTGTACATGCCCAGGTGTAAACAGCCACGTGTACAAGGCAAGGTGCACAAGGCCAGGTGTACACGCCCAGGTGTACAAGACCGGGTGTACACGGTAAGGTGTAAACGGCTAGGTGTACACGGCCAGGTGTACACGGCAAGGTGTACACGGCTATGTGTACACGCCAGGTGTACACGGCTAGGTGTACACGGTTAGGTGTACACGGCCAGGTGAACACGGCCAGGTGTACATAGCCATGTGTACAAGGCCAGGTGTACACGGCAAGGTGTACAAGGCCAGGTGTACACGCTCAGGTGTACACGGCTAGGTGTACAGGGTAAGGTGTACACGGCTAGGTGTACACGGTCAGAGTACACGGCCAGGTATACACGGCCAGATGTTCAGGGCCAGGTGTACATGGCAAGGTGTACACGGCCAGGTGTACAAGGCCAGGTGTGCACGGCCAGGTGTACAAGGCCAGGTGTTTACGCCCAGGTGTATACGGCCAGGTGTACAAGGCCAGTGTACACCCATGTTTTAATCGCCTAGGTGTACACGGCTAAGTGTACAGTGAAGTGAAGTGAAGTTATATAAGTTAGGTTAAGCAGGTTAAGTTAGGTAAGGTAAGGTAAGTTAGGTAAGTTAGGTTAAGTTATGTAAGGTAGGTAAGTTAGGTTAAGTTAGGTTAAGCAGGTTAGGTTATGCAGTAGGTAATGTAGGTAAGTTAGGTTAAGTTAGGTAAGTTAGGTTAAGTTATGTAAGTTAGGTTAAGCAGGTTAAGTTAGGCTAAGTCAGGTGAGTTAGGTAAGATAGGTAAGGTAAGTTAAGTTAAGCAGGTTAGGTTATGCAGGTTAAGTTAGGTTATGTAGGTAAGTTAGGTTAAGCAGGTTAAGTTAGGTAATGTAGGTAAGTTAGGTAAGATAGGTAAGGTAAGGTAAGCTAAGTTAAGCAGGTTAGGTTATGCAGGTTAAGTTAGGTAATGTAGGTAAGTTAGGTTAAGCAGGTTAAGTTAAGTTAGGTAATGTAGGTAAGTTAGGTAAGATAGGTAAGGTAAGGTAAGCTAAGTTAAGCAGGTTAGGTTATACAGGTTAAGTTAGGTAATGTAGGTAAGTTAGGTTAAGCAGGTTAAATTAAGTTAGGTAATGTAGGTAAGTTAGGTAAGATAGGTAAAGTTAGGTAAGATAGGTAAGGTAAGGTAAGTTATGTTAAGCAGGTTAGGTTATGCAGGTTAAGTTAGGTAATGTAGGTAAGTTAGGTTAAGCAGGTTAAGTTAAGTTAGGTTATGCAGGTTAAGTTAGGTAAGATAGGTAAAGTTAGTTAAGATAGGTAAGATAGGTAAGTTAGGTTAAGCAGGATAAGTTAGGTTAGGTTAGGTAAGATAGGTAAGGTAAGATAGGTAAAGGTAAGGTAAGTTAAGTTAGAATAGGTAAAGTTAGGAACGTTACGTTAACTAAGTAACATTGGGTGGAGAGGATAGGTTACGTAGGTTTGAACAGTGTAGTTCAGAAAACAGTTTTAGGGTAAAGCGACTAAGGAAATATATTTTAACAGAAGTGCAGGTTTGGTATGAAAAGCTGAACTAGTTACATTTTGGAGAGAAAATTTTATGACTGAAGATGTCTTAAAGAATAACATGATGGAAGAAGGAGAGTTTCTTTGATGAACGAAGGTGTCTTAGAGAACAACTTTTTGGTGAACGAAGATGAATTAGAGATCACTTTGATGACTCTGAGAATAACTTTGATCAACGAAGATGGATTGGAAAGTTTCTCTAATGAACGAAGGTGAGTTAAGATTAACTTTTATGATTTACAGAACATCTTTGATGTCTTAGATAGCAACATTGATGTCTTAGAGAACAACTTTTGATGACTCTGAGAATAACTTTGATGAGTTTGAGAATGACTTCTGAGAACATGAGTAGTATTTTGTTAGCTCAGAGAATAACTTTTTGATGACATAGAGAATAACTTTGATGACTCTGAGAATAACTTTGCTGTCTTAGAGAATAACTTTCAGGACTTAGAGAATGTCTTTGATGAATGGAAGGTTACTTAGAGAATAACATATCATGACTGAGAATAACTTTTGATAGCTCTTAGAATAACTTTGATGTCTTAGAGAATAACTTTAGATGTCTCTGAGAATAACTTTTATGAACGAAGATGTCTGAGATTAACTTTGACGTCTCTTGGAATAACTTTTGTGGACATGAGAATATCTTTGGATAACTCTGAGATTAACTTTGATGTCTTTGAAACAACTTTGATGAACGAGAGTGAGTTAGAGATTACCTTTGTTAACTCTGAGATCAACTTTGATGAACGAGAAAATACTTTTTGATGGCATCGAGAACAAGTTTGATAGCTCTGAGAATAACTTTTATGCCTCTGAGATTAACTCTAATGAACGAAGATGTCTTAGAAAGTTTCTCTGATGAATGAAAGGCTACTTAGAGAATAGCATTTTGATGACTGAGATTAACTTTTTGATGACTCTGAGAATAACTTTGAGGATGCGAGTAAATTTTTGAGTGTTTGAGAGTGTCTTTTGATATCTCGAAGAGTGCCCTTGAAGTCTTAAAGGATGTCTTTGATGTCTCGAAGGATGTCTTAGAGTATAACTTTGGTGTCTTTGAGTAAGTCCTTGATGTATTGAAGAGTGTCTTTGATTTCTCGAAGAGTAACTTTGGTGTTACGGAGAGCACCTTTGACTATTTTTCTTACTTAACGACATATAATTTTACGAAAGTGCTGAAAAAGTTACATTTGACTATTTTTCTTACTTAACGACATATAATTTTACGAAAGTGCTGAAAAAGTTACATTTGACTATTTTTCTTACTTAGCGACATATAATTTTAGTTACGAAAGTGTTGAAAAAGTTACATTTGACTATTTTTAGTGCTCCACAAAGTATAAATGTCAGTTAAGAACGACGATGATAGATATCTTTGACTATATTTTCTTACTTGACGATGGATAAAGTTAGTTATGAACAGTGCTGAAATGATTCCTTTGACAATTTTTAGCTAAGCGAAAGGTTGTTTTAGTTAAGAACGGTGTTGAATGAGATTAATCCTGACTATTTTCAGATGAGAGAAGTGATATTTCAGTTAAGAAATGACAAGGAAACATGATGAAGTAACTATTTTTAGTTGACCGATGAATACTTTTAGTTGAGCAAAAGACAAAACATGATGAACATGACTTTTCTGATGATTGGCGGATAATTTTTAGATAAGAAATGACAATGAAACATGATGAACACGGTTATTTTCTGTTGACTATGGATAAGTTTAGTTGAAAAATGACGAAAGTGGCTATGTTTTAGTTGATTGGCGAAAGATTTTTAGTTAAGAAGTTACGAGAAAGGTTTGTCTTTGTAAATTTGGAACTGAATAAAGTGTAGATTTGTTTAAGAACGGGGTTGGTAGAACTATTAAGTTGACTACGAGAATTACTTTGACATAGTTTTGCAAATAAAAACTTGGTGACTAAAATTGTTGAGGGAACTGTAATGCAGTATAATATTATTTGACAAAGAACTAGTTAGTGAATGGAAGAAACAAAGAACATAAAAAATTGAGGTTAAGTAGGGGAATGAACACAGTGAACATACGGTGAACACAGAAAACATGTAAGAAAAAGTTGATGAATAGAGTGAACATGCAGGGAATATGAACTTATAGAGAATATGAAGACATGATAAGGAACATAGGGAATACAAAGAATGAACACTGAACATGTGAAGAACAAGCTAAGAACATTGAGAACATGAATATTGAGTATAAAAGTTATACAGAGAACATATGATGCACATGAAAACATAGAAAATATGACTAGAATTTGTAGAGAACATAATGAGACTAAGAGAAAGATTACAGAAAAAAATGGAGATACTTGTGAAAATATGAACTGAATGGGACTGTGAACATTTGAAGAACATGGAATGAACACAGAAAACATGGAAAAAATGTGAAGAATACAGCTGAATATAGAGAAAATATGCAAATACAGGGGGACAAGAGCTGGAGCTCGGTAACTGACTTGATCTTATTTACTACGTCTGAAATATGACTGTTTAAAATTTCAGGGGGTTGGACTGCTAGTAGCGAAAATGTGGTCTCTGTCAAATTTGGGTCTTTAATTGGACTCTGATTAATTTCGATCATGAACTGGACTCTGATGAAATTTGAGCTTAAAACTGTCTCTGACTAATTTTGCTCTCAAAGTAGACTCTGGCGAATTTCTGTTGATAATTGGACTCTGATGAAATATGAGCTTAAAACTGTCTCTGACTAATTTTGCTCTCAAAGTAGACTCTGGCGAATTTTGCTAGAAAACTGGACTCTGATGAATTTCGATCAAGAACTGGACTCTGATTAATTTTCACGGATTACAGGACTCTGATGAAATTTGAGCTTAAAACTGTCTCTGACTAATTTTGCTCTCAAAGTAGACTCTGGCGAATTTCTGTTGATAATTGGACTCTGATGAAATATGAGCTTAAAACTGTCTCTGACGAATTTTGCTCTCAAAGTAGACTCTGGCGAATTTCTGTTGATAATTGAACTCTGATGAAATATGAGCTTAAAACTGTCTCTGACTAATTTGCTCACAAAGTGGACTCTGTTCATTTTTAGGTATAAAATGGTCTCTGATGAAATATGAGCTAAAACTGTCTCTGACTAATTTTGATCTCAAAGTAGACTCTGGCGAATTTCTGTTGATAATTGGACTCTGATGAAATATGAGCTAAATACTGGCTCTGACTAATTTTGCTCACAAAGTAGACTCTGACGAAAATTGGGTATAAAATGGACTCTGTCAAATTTTCGCAGTTTACAGGACTCTGATGAAATTTCAGCTTAAAACTGTCTCTGACTAATTTTGCTCTCAAGTAGACTCTGGCGAATTTCTGTTGATAATTGGACTCTGATGAAATTTGAGCTTAAAACTGTCTCTGACTAATTTTGCTCTCAAAGTAGACTCTGGCGAATTTCTGTTGATAATTGGACTCTGATGAAATATGAGCTAAAAACTGGGCTCTGTTCAATTTGGTTTTTACAGGTGAAATAGCCGTAAATGGATATAAAACTAAATGTTATGGATAAGTTATCTGTTTTCCTAAACAAAACATCTAAGACAATATTCTCTGAAAATGGTCCTTTTACAAATTCGGTCATAAACATATAAATAAACTTCTATGATTATTTGAAACTCTGAAAATAGCTGTAAGGAAATAGGAGGAGAGAGAGAGAGAGAGAGAGAGGGACGGTCCAGATATTATTATGGAGAAGATAAGATACGATTACCGAGGTGACCTGAAGGCCGCGTCTGGCTGACGTCTAAAGTAAACACCGGTGAGGCGACAGATTGCTATTTCTCCCATAAGACCTTAACAAACTTCTAAGTCTCGGAAATTATTTTCATCATAAGAAATCCTTACTTCTAAAATCTGTGACTGACAAAATTTACCTGAAAACCCTGGCTCCCACAGGTAACTTTTCGCCCCCCCCAAAAAAAGGAGCCGCTGGACTGTACAGTCCACAGGGGTCCACTGCCCAAAAAAAAAAGGAGCCGCTGGACTGTACAGTCCACAGGGGTCCTCTGCCCAAAAAAAAAGGAGCCGCTGGCATGTCATCCCTACTACTGGCAAGGTGTATACGGCCAGGTGTACACGGCCAGGTGTAAGAGGACAGGTGTACACAGCCAGGTGTACAAGGCCAGGTGTACACACCCAGGTGTACACGGCTAGGTGTACAATGCCAGGTGTACACGGCCAGGTGTACAAGGCAAGGTGTATACGGCCAAGTGTACACGGCCAAGTGTAAGAGGACAGGTGTACACAACCACATGTACAAGGCCAGGTGTACACACACCTGATCAACCACGCTGTGACTCATACGTCAGGCTGCGAGCAGCCACGTCTAACAACCTGGTTGATCAGTCCAGCAACCAGGAGGCCTGGTCGACGACCGGGCCGCGGGGACACTAAGCCCCGGAAGCACCTCAAGGTAACCCAGGTGTACACGGCTTGGTGTACAATGCCAGGTGTACAAGGCCAGTGTACACCCATGTTTTAATCGCCTAGGTGTACACGGCTAAGTGTACAGTGAAGTGAAGTGAAGTTATATAAGTTAGGTTAAGCAGGTTAAGTTAGGTAAGGTAAGGTAAGTTAGGTAAGTTAGGTTAAGTTATGTAAGGTAGGTAAGTTAGGTTAAGTTAGGTTAAGCAGGTTAGGTTATGCAGTAGGTAATGTAGGTAAGTTAGGTTAAGTTAGGTAAGTTAGGTTAAGTTATGTAAGTTAGGTTAAGCAGGTTAAGTTAGGCTAAGTCAGGTGAGTTAGGTAAGATAGGTAAGGTAAGTTAAGTTAAGCAGGTTAGGTTATGCAGGTTAAGTTAGGTTATGTAGGTAAGTTAGGTTAAGCAGGTTAAGTTAGGTAATGTAGGTAAGTTAGGTAAGATAGGTAAGGTAAGGTAAGCTAAGTTAAGCTGGTTAGGTTATGCAGGTTAAGTTAGGTAATGTAGGTAAGTTAGGTTAAGCAGGTTAAGTTAAGTTAGGTAATGTAGGTAAGTTAGGTAAGATAGGTAAGGTAAGGTAAGCTAAGTTAAGCAGGTTAGGTTATACAGGTTAAGTTAGGTAATGTAGGTAAGTTAGGTTAAGCAGGTTAAGTTAAGTTAGGTAATGTAGGTAAGTTAGGTAAGATAGGTAAAGTTAGGTAAGATAGGTAAGGTAAGGTAAGTTATGTTAAGCAGGTTAGGTTATGCAGGTTAAGTTAGGTAATGTAGGTAAGTTAGGTTAAGCAGGTTAAGTTAAGTTAGGTTATGCAGGTTAAGTTAGGTAAGATAGGTAAAGTTAGTTAAGATAGGTAAGATAGGTAAGTTAGGTTAAGCAGGATAAGTTAGGTTAGGTTAGGTAAGATAGGTAAGGTAAGATAGGTAAAGGTAAGGTAAGTTAAGTTAGAATAGGTAAAGTTAGGAACGTTACGTTAACTAAGTAACATTGGGTGGAGAGGATAGGTTACGTAGGTTTGAACAGTGTAGTTCAGAAAACAGTTTTAGGGTAAAGCGACTAAGGAAATATATTTTAACAGAAGTGCAGGTTTGGTATGAAAAGCTGAACTAGTTACATTTTGGAGAGAAAATTTTATGACTGAAGATGTCTTAAAGAATAACATGATGGAAGAAGGAGAGTTTCTTTGATGAACGAAGGTGTCTTAGAGAACAACTTTTTGGTGAACGAAGATGAATTAGAGATCACTTTGATGACTCTGAGAATAACTTTGATCAACGAAGATGGATTGGAAAGTTTCTCTAATGAACGAAGGTGAGTTAAGATTAACTTTTATGATTTACAGAACATCTTTGATGTCTTAGATAGCAACATTGATGTCTTAGAGAACAACTTTTGATGACTCTGAGAATAACTTTGATGAGTTTGAGAATGACTTCTGAGAACATGAGTAGTATTTTGTTAGCTCAGAGAATAACTTTTTGATGACATAGAGAATAACTTTGATGACTCTGAGAATAACTTTGCTGTCTTAGAGAATAACTTTCAGGACTTAGAGAATGTCTTTGATGAATGGAAGGTTACTTAGAGAATAACATATCATGACTGAGAATAACTTTTGATAGCTCTTAGAATAACTTTGATGTCTTAGAGAATAACTTTAGATGTCTCTGAGAATAACTTTTATGAACGAAGATGTCTGAGATTAACTTTGACGTCTCTTGGAATAACTTTTGTGGACATGAGAATATCTTTGGATAACTCTGAGATTAACTTTGATGTCTTTGAAACAACTTTGATGAACGAGAGTGAGTTAGAGATTACCTTTGTTAACTCTGAGATCAACTTTGATGAACGAGAAAATACTTTTTGATGGCATCGAGAACAAGTTTGATAGCTCTGAGAATAACTTTTATGCCTCTGAGATTAACTCTAATGAACGAAGATGTCTTAGAAAGTTTCTCTGATGAATGAAAGGCTACTTAGAGAATAGCATTTTGATGACTGAGATTAACTTTTTGATGACTCTGAGAATAACTTTGAGGATGCGAGTAAATTTTTGAGTGTTTGAGAGTGTCTTTTGATATCTCGAAGAGTGCCCTTGAAGTCTTAAAGGATGTCTTTGATGTCTCGAAGGATGTCTTAGAGTATAACTTTGGTGTCTTTGAGTAAGTCCTTGATGTATTGAAGAGTGTCTTTGATTTCTCGAAGAGTAACTTTGGTGTTACGGAGAGCACCTTTGACTATTTTTCTTACTTAACGACATATAATTTTACGAAAGTGCTGAAAAAGTTACATTTGACTATTTTTCTTACTTAACGACATATAATTTTACGAAAGTGCTGAAAAAGTTACATTTGACTATTTTTCTTACTTAGCGACATATAATTTTAGTTACGAAAGTGTTGAAAAAGTTACATTTGACTATTTTTAGTGCTCCACAAAGTATAAATGTCAGTTAAGAACGACGATGATAGATATCTTTGACTATATTTTCTTACTTGACGATGGATAAAGTTAGTTATGAACAGTGCTGAAATGATTCCTTTGACAATTTTTAGCTAAGCGAAAGGTTGTTTTAGTTAAGAACGGTGTTGAATGAGATTAATCCTGACTATTTTCAGATGAGAGAAGTGATATTTCAGTTAAGAAATGACAAGGAAACATGATGAAGTAACTATTTTTAGTTGACCGATGAATACTTTTAGTTGAGCAAAAGACAAAACATGATGAACATGACTTTTCTGATGATTGGCGGATAATTTTTAGATAAGAAATGACAATGAAACATGATGAACACGGTTATTTTCTGTTGACTATGGATAAGTTTAGTTGAAAAATGACGAAAGTGGCTATGTTTTAGTTGATTGGCGAAAGATTTTTAGTTAAGAAGTTACGAGAAAGGTTTGTCTTTGTAAATTTGGAACTGAATAAAGTGTAGATTTGTTTAAGAACGGGGTTGGTAGAACTATTAAGTTGACTACGAGAATTACTTTGACATAGTTTTGCAAATAAAAACTTGGTGACTAAAATTGTTGAGGGAACTGTAATGCAGTATAATATTATTTGACAAAGAACTAGTTAGTGAATGGAAGAAACAAAGAACATAAAAAATTGAGGTTAAGTAGGGGAATGAACACAGTGAACATACGGTGAACACAGAAAACATGTAAGAAAAAGTTGATGAATAGAGTGAACATGCAGGGAATATGAACTTATAGAGAATATGAAGACATGATAAGGAACATAGGGAATACAAAGAATGAACACTGAACATGTGAAGAACAAGCTAAGAACATTGAGAACATGAATATTGAGTATAAAAGTTATACAGAGAACATATGATGCACATGAAAACATAGAAAATATGACTAGAATTTGTAGAGAACATAATGAGACTAAGAGAAAGATTACAGAAAAAAATGGAGATACTTGTGAAAATATGAACTGAATGGGACTGTGAACATTTGAAGAACATGGAATGAACACAGAAAACATGGAAAAAATGTGAAGAATACAGCTGAATATAGAGAAAATATGCAAATACAGGGGGACAAGAGCTGGAGCTCGGTAACTGACTTGATCTTATTTACTACGTCTGAAATATGACTGTTTAAAATTTCAGGGGGTTGGACTGCTAGTAGCGAAAATGTGGTCTCTGTCAAATTTGGGTCTTTAATTGGACTCTGATTAATTTCGATCATGAACTGGACTCTGATGAAATTTGAGCTTAAAACTGTCTCTGACTAATTTTGCTCTCAAAGTAGACTCTGGCGAATTTCTGTTGATAATTGGACTCTGATGAAATATGAGCTTAAAACTGTCTCTGACTAATTTTGCTCTCAAAGTAGACTCTGGCGAATTTTGCTAGAAAACTGGACTCTGATGAATTTCGATCAAGAACTGGACTCTGATTAATTTTCACGGATTACAGGACTCTGATGAAATTTGAGCTTAAAACTGTCTCTGACTAATTTTGCTCTCAAAGTAGACTCTGGCGAATTTCTGTTGATAATTGGACTCTGATGAAATATGAGCTTAAAACTGTCTCTGACGAATTTTGCTCTCAAAGTAGACTCTGGCGAATTTCTGTTGATAATTGAACTCTGATGAAATATGAGCTTAAAACTGTCTCTGACTAATTTGCTCACAAAGTGGACTCTGTTCATTTTTAGGTATAAAATGGTCTCTGATGAAATATGAGCTAAAACTGTCTCTGACTAATTTTGATCTCAAAGTAGACTCTGGCGAATTTCTGTTGATAATTGGACTCTGATGAAATATGAGCTAAATACTGGCTCTGACTAATTTTGCTCACAAAGTAGACTCTGACGAAAATTGGGTATAAAATGGACTCTGTCAAATTTTCGCAGTTTACAGGACTCTGATGAAATTTCAGCTTAAAACTGTCTCTGACTAATTTTGCTCTCAAGTAGACTCTGGCGAATTTCTGTTGATAATTGGACTCTGATGAAATTTGAGCTTAAAACTGTCTCTGACTAATTTTGCTCTCAAAGTAGACTCTGGCGAATTTCTGTTGATAATTGGACTCTGATGAAATATGAGCTAAAAACTGGGCTCTGTTCAATTTGGTTTTTACAGGTGAAATAGCCGTAAATGGATATAAAACTAAATGTTATGGATAAGTTATCTGTTTTCCTTAACAAAACATCTAAGACAATATTCTCTGAAAATGGTCCTTTTACAAATTCGGTCATAAACATATAAATAAACTTCTATGATTATTTGAAACTCTGAAAATAGCTGTAAGGAAATAGGAGGATAGAGAGAGAGAGAGAGAGAGGGACGGTCCAGATATTATTATGGAGAAGATAAGATACGATTACCGAGGTGACCTGAAGGCCGCGTCTGGCTGACGTCTAAAGTAAACACAGGTGAGGCGACAGATTGCTATTTCTCCCATAAGACCTTAACAAACTTCTAAGTCTCGGAAATTATTTTCATCATAAGAAATCCTTACTTCTAAAATCTGTGACTGACAAAATTTACCTGAAAACCCTGGCTCCCACAGGTAACTTTTCGCCCCCCCAAAAAAAAGGAGCCGCTGGACTGTACAGTCCACAGGGGTCCACTGCCCAAAAATAAAAGGAGCCGCTGGACTGTACAGTCCACAGGGGTCCTCTGCCCAAAAAAAAAAGGAGCCGCTGGCATGTCATCCCTACTACTGGCAAGGTGTATACGGCCAGGTGTACACGGCCAGGTGTAAGAGGACAGGTGTACACAGCCAGGTGTACAAGGCCAGGTGTACACACCCAGGTGTACACGGCCAGGTGTACAAGGCAAGGTGTATACGGCCAAGTGTACACGGCCAAGTGTAAGAGGACAGGTGTACACAACCACATGTACAAGGCCAGGTGTACACACACCTGATCAACCACGCTGTGACTCATACGTCAGGCTGCGAGCAGCCACGTCTAACAACCTGGTTGATCAGTCCAGCAACCAGGAGGCCTGGTCGACGACCGGGCCGCGGGGACACTAAGCCCCGGAAGCACCTCAAGGTAACCCAGGTGTACACGGCTTGGTGTACAATGCCAGGTGTACAAGGCCAGGTATACACGCCCAAATGTACACGGCCAGGTGTACAAGGCCAGTTGTACACGCCCAGATGTACACGCCTAGGTGTACACGGCTAATTGTACTAGGCCAGGTGTACACGCCCAGGTGTACAAGGCCAGGTGTACACGGCCAGGTGTACAAGGCCAGGTGTACAAGGCCAGGTGTACACCTAGGTGTACACGGACAGGTGTACAATGCCAGGTGTACAAGGTCAGGTGTACAAGGCCACGTGTACACGGCCAGGTGAACACGCCCAGGTGTACACGCCCAGGTGTACAAGGCCAGGTGTACAAGGAAAGGTGAACACTGCTAGGTGTACACGCCCAGGTGTACAAGGTCACGTGTTCAAGGCCAGGTGTACAAGGCCAGGTGTACAAGGAAAGGTGAACACTGCCAGTTGTACACGGTCAGGTGTACACGCCCAGGTGTACAAGACCGGGTGTACACGGTAAGGTGTAAACGGCCAGGTGTACACGGCAAGGTGTACACGGCTATGTGTACACGCCAGGTGTACACGGCTAGGTGTACACGGTTAGGTGTACACGGCCAGGTGAACACGGCCAGGTGTACACAGCCATGTGTATAAGGCCAGGTGTACAAGGCCAGGTGTACACGCTCAGGTGTACACGGTTAGGTGTACAGGGCTAGGTGTACACGGCTATGTTTACACGCAAGGTTTACACGGCTAGGTGTACACGGTCAGATGTTCAGGGCCAGGTGTACAAGGCAAGGTGTACACGGCCAGGTGTACAAGGCCATGTGTGCACGGCCAGGTGTACAAGGCCAGGTGTTCATGCCCAGGTGTACACGGCCAGGTGTACAAGGCCAGGTGTACACCCATGTTTACACGCCTAGGTGTACACGGCTAAGTGTACACGGCAAGGTGTACTAGGACAGGTGTACACGGACAGGTGTACAAAACCAGATATACACGGCTAAGTGTACACGGCTAGGTGTACACGCCCAGGTGTACACGGCAAGGTGTATTAGGACAGGTGTACAAGGCCAGGTGATCAAGGCCAGGTGTACACGGCCAGGTGTACAAGGCCGGGTGTACAAGGCCAGGTGTACACGCTCAGGTTTACACGGCCAGGTGTACAATGCCAGGTGTACACACCCAGGTGTACACGCCCAGATGTATACGGCTAGGTGTACAAGGACAGGTGTACACGACCAGGTGTACAAGACCAGATGTACACGGCCGTTGTACACAACAAGGTGTAAACGATTAGGTGTACAAGGCCAGGTGTACACGCCCAGGTGTACACGCCCAGGTGTACAAGGCCAGGTGTACAAGACCAGGTGTACACGGCCAGGTGAACACGCCCAGGTGTACACGCCCAGGTGTACAAGGCCAGGTATACAAGGCCAGGTGTACAAGGAAAGGTGAACACTGCTAGGTGTACACGCCCAGGTGTACACGCCCAGGTGTACAAGATCAGGTGTTCAAGGCCAGGTGTACAAGGCCAAGTGTACAAGGCCAGGTGTACACAGTCAGATGTACAATGCCAGGTGTACAAGGCCAGGTTTACACGCCCAGTTGTACAAGGCCAGGTGTACACGCCCAGGTGTAAACGGCCCGGTGAACACGCCCAGGTGTACACAGTTAGGTATCCAATGCCAGGTGTTCAATTCCAGGTGTACAAGGCCAGGTGTACACAGCCAGGTGTAAAAAGCCAGGTGTACAAGGCCAGGTGTACACGGCCAGGGGTACAAGGCCAGGTGTACAATGCCAGGTGTACACGGCCATGTGTACAATGCTAGGTGTACAGGGCCAGGTGTACACGGCCAGGTGTACAAGGCCAGGTGTACAAAACTAGGTGTACACGCCCAGGTGTACACGTCTAGGTGTACAATGCCAGGTGTACAAGGCTACGTGTACACGGCCAGGTGTACAAGGCCAGATGTACAAGGACTGGTGCACACGGCTAGGTGTACAATGCCAGGTAAACACGGCCAGGTGTACAATGCCAGGTGTACACGGCCAGGTGTACAAGGCCAGATGTACAAGGCCAGGTGTTCAAGACCAGGTGTACAAGGCCAGATGTACACGGCCAGGTGTACAATGCTAGGTGTACAAGGCCAGGTGTACAAGTCCAAGTGTACAAACCAGGTGTACACGGCCAGGTGTACAAAGCCAGGTGTACAAGGCCAAGTGTATACGCACAGGTGTACACGCCCAGGTGTACAAGGCCAGGTGTACACGGTTAGGTGTAAACGCCCAGGTGTACAAGGCCAGGTGTGCAAGGCCAGGAGTACACGGTTAGGTGTTCATGCCCAGGTCTACAAGGCCCGGTGTACACGGTTAGTTGTACAAGGCCAGGTGTACAAGGCCAGGTTGTACAAGGCCAGGTGTACAAGGCCAGGTTGTTACGGACCCGGATCCAGCGTCCGAGCCTGGAGCAGTGACGACCACGCCATCTGTGGGTCAGCTCCCGAAACCCCCTCCAAATGGACGACGACACCTGGTGAGAACGAGGTGTACTGGCCACCAGGGCCAGTTTCCAGTCCTGTTCAGCTCACAACACAGCCGCTGCTGACCTCTGGTGAGGTGGTGCTCAGACGACAACGCCATCTATGGAGTGGATAGGTGGGCGTTTGGGTCTGAGCCTGTAAGTGAGGTGCTTTAGTGTGTCCCTGTTACTGATGACGTGTCTGATTACAGAGTCGACCTGGGACTGCTGTAATGGAAGTTGAGTCAGTCTACCCAAGGCAGCCGTCTCGACACCAAGTGTGTGCTGCAGCAGCTGTGAGTCACCCCCCGGATGAACACTGGTGGAGACGTTTAACCACTGGGGTATTGTGGAAAGGAGAGTGATCTGTGGTATCACACGAGGCTCCTGACTAGGGCGCTACCCTAGTATCGCTCGTGGAGTGGCTTAACCAGCGTTGCTGATTCGGAACCTGCCAGCTATCTGCTGGACTTGTGGTTGACGGCCTCCACGGCGGTGCCCCCAGTGGAACTGTGTTTTGGCTGGCCTGTGGCCGGGGTAGACTTAGCTTCTCGAAGGATTCGTCGTGAGGCCACAAGAGCACCAAGAGCTTGGCACCGAGAAGATCCAGAGTCTTCAGAAGAAGACAACCGTGTATTATAGTGTTCATATTCCCCCCCCCCCCCCATGTAATCGTTTATGTCTTATTTATAGGTGACGGTAATTATATTATATTAAGTTTTTGACTTTATTTCCCTTCCCCTTTAATTTACTTGCGTTACGGATCACATCCCTTGAAAGCCACTACTGGCTTGGGGCCGGATACCCTTCCTCTAACAACATCAGAGTAAGAACCCGGTTGCGACCCGAGAGGGCCGTAACACAGGTGTACATGGTTAGGTGTACAAGGCCAGGTGTACACGGCCAAGTGTAGACTGTTAGGTGTACATGGTTAGGTGTACACGACCAGGTGTACAAGGCCAGGTGTACACAGTTAGGTGTACACGGTTAGGTGTATAAGGCAAGATGTACAAGGCCAGGTGTACAATGGCAGGTGCACATTGTTACGTGTACAAGGCCAGGTGTAAAAGGTCAGGTGTACACAGTAAGGTGAAAAAGTACAAGGTGTACAAGGACAGATGTACAAGGCCAGGTGTACAAGGTGAGGTGTACACGGCAGGTGTACACAGTCAGGTGTACACGGTTAAGTGTACAAGGTCAGGTGTACACGGATAGGTGTACAAGGCCAGGTGTACTAGGTCAGGTGTACACGGCCAGGTGTACACGGCCAGGTGAAAACGCCCATGTGTACACGGCTATGTGTACACGGCCAGGTAAACAACGCCAGGTGTACAAGACCAGGTGTACACAGCCAGGTGTACAAGGCCAGGTGTACACGGCCAGGTAAACACAGACAGGTGTACACGGCCCGGTGTACAAGTCCAGGTGTATAAAACAAGTTGTACACAGCCAGGTGAACACGCCCAGGTGTACACGGCCAATTGAACACACACAGGTGTACACGGCCAAGTGTACACGGCCAGGTAAACACAGACAGGTGTACACGGCCAAGTGTACAAGGCCAGGTGTACAAAACCAGGTGTACTAGGCCAGGTGTACACGGCCAGGTGAAGAAGGCCAGGTGTTCACGGCTAGGTGTACAAGGACAGGTGTACATGGCCAGGTTTACAAGACAAGGTGTACAAAGCCAGTTGTACACAACTAGGTGTACACGACTAGGTTAAAAAGGCCAGGTGTACACGCCCAGGTGTACACGCCCAGGTGTACAAGGCAAGGTGAACAAGGCCAGGTGTACACGGCCAGGTGATCTCGCCCAGGTGATCTCGCCCAGGTGTTCAAGGCCATGTGTACAAATCCAGGTGTACAAAGTCAGGTGTACAAGGCCAGGTGTACACGAATAGGTGTACACGCCCAGGTGTCCAAGGCCAGGTGTACCAGGCCAGGTGTACACAGCCAGGTGTACAAGGCCAGGTGTACAAGGAAAGGTGAACACTGCCAGTTGTACACGGTCAGGTGTACACGCCCAGGTGTACAAGACCGGGTGTACACGGTAAGGTGTAAACGGCCAGGTGTACACGGCAAGGTGTACACGGCTATGTGTACACGCCAGGTGTACACGGCTAGGTGTACACGGTTAGGTGTACACGGCCAGGTGAACACGGCCAGGTGTACACAGCCATGTGTATAAGGCCAGGTGTACAAGGCCAGGTGTACACGCTCAGGTGTACACGGTTAGGTGTACAGGGCAAGGTGTACACGGCTATGTTTACACGCAAGGTTTACACGGCTAGGTGTACACGGTCAGAGTACACGGCCAGGTGTACACGGCCAGATGTTCAGGGCCAGGTGTACAAGGCAAGGTGTACACGGCCAGGTGTACAAGGCCATGTGTGCACGGCCAGGTGTACAAGGCCAGGTGTTCATGCCCAGGTGTACACGGCCAGGTGTACAAGGCCAGGTGTACACCCATGTTTACACGCCTAGGTGTACACGGCTAAGTGTACACGGCAAGGTGTACTAGGACAGGTGTACACGGACAGGTGTACAAAACCAGATATACACGGCTAAGTGTACACGGCTAGGTGTACACGCCCAGGTGTACACGGCAAGGTGTATTAGGACAGGTGTACAATGCCAGGTGATCAAGGCCAGGTGTACACGGCCAGGTGTACAAGGCCGGGTGTACAAGGCCAGGTGTACACGCTCAGGTTTACACGGCCAGGTGTACAATGCCAGGTGTACACACCCAGGTGTACACGCCCAGATGTATACGGCTAGGTGTACAAGGACAGGTGTACACGACCAGGTGTACAAGACCAGATGTACACGGCCGTTGTACACAACAAGGTGTAAACGATTAGGTGTACAAGGCCAGGTGTACACGCCCAGGTGTACACGCCCAGGTGTACAAGGCCAGGTGTACAAGACCAGGTGTACACGGCCAGGTGAACACGCCCAGGTGTACACGCCCAGGTGTACAAGGAAAGGTATACAAGGCCAGGTGTACAAGGAAAGGTGAACACTGCTAGGTGTACACGCCCAGGTGTACACGCCCAGGTGTACAAGATCAGGTGTTCAAGGCCAGGTGTACAAGGCCAAGTGTACAAGGCCAGGTGTACACAGTCAGATGTACAATGCCAGGTGTACTAGGCCATGTTTACACGCCCAGTTGTACAAGGCCAGGTGTACACGCCCAGGTGTAAACGGCCCGGTGAACACGCCCAGGTGTACACAGTTAGGTGTCCAATGCCAGGTGTTCAATTCCAGGTGTACAAGGCCAGGTGTACACAGCCAGGTGTAAAAAGCCAGGTGTACAAGGCCAGATGTACACGGCCAGGGGTACAAGGCCAGGTGTACAATGCCAGGTGTACACGGCCATGTGTACAATGCTAGGTGTACAGGGCCAGGTGTACACGGCCAGGTGTACAAGGCCAGGTGTACAAAACTAGGTGTACACGCCCAGGTGTACACGTCTAGGTGTACAATGCCAGGTGTACAAGGCTACGTGTACACGGCCAGGTGTACAAGGCCAGATGTACAAGGACTGGTGCACACGGCTAGGTGTACAATGCCAGGTAAACACGGCCAGGTGTACAATGCCAGGTGTACACGGCCAGGTGTACAAGGCCAGATGTACAAGGCCAGGTGTTCAAGACCAGGTGTACAAGGCCAGATGTACACGGCCAGGTGTACAATGCTAGGTGTACAAGGCCAGGTGTACAAGTCCAAGTGTACAAACCAGGTGTACACGGCCAGGTGTACAATGCCAGGTGTACAAGGCCAAGTGTATACGCACAGGTGTACACGCCCAGGTGTACAAGGCCAGGTGTACACGGTTAGGTGTAAACGCCCAGGTGTACAAGGCCAGGTGTGCAAGGCCAGGAGTACACGGTTAGGTGTTCATGCCCAGGTCTACAAGGCCAGGTGTACACGGTTAGTTGTACAAGGCCAGGTGTACAAGGCCAGGTTGTACAAGGCCAGGTGTACAAGGCCAGGTTGTTACGGACCCGGATCCAGCGTCCGAGCCTGGAGCAGTGACGACCACGCCATCTGTGGGTCAGCTCCCGAAACCCCCTCCAAATGGACGACGACACCTGGTGAGAACGAGGTGTACTGGCCACCAGGGCCAGTTTCCAGTCCTGTTCAGCTCACAACACAGCCGCTGCTGACCTCTGGTGAGGTGGTGCTCAGACGACAACGTCATCTATGGAGTGGATAGGTGGGCGTTTGGGTCTGAGCCTGTAAGTGAGGTGCTTTAGTGTGTCCCTGTTACTGATGACGTGTCTGATTACAGAGTCGACCTGGACCGCTGTAATGGAAGTTGAGTCAGTCTACCCAAGGCAGCCGTCTCGACACCAAGTGTGTGCTGCAGCAGCTGTGAGTCACCCCCCGGATGAACACTGGTGGAGACGTTTAACCACTGGGGTATTGTGGAAAGGAGAGTGATCTGTGGTATCACACGAGGCTCCTGACTAGGGCGCTACCCTAGTATCGCTCGTGGAGTGGCTTAACCAGCGTTGCTGATTCGGAACCTGCCAGCTATCTGCTGGACTTGTGGTTGACGGCCTCCACGGCGGTGCCCCCAGTGGAACTGTGTTTTGGCTGGCCTGTGGCCGGGGTAGACTTAGCTTCTCGAAGGATTCGTCGTGAGGCCACGAGAGCACCAAGAGCTTGGCACCGAGAAGATCCAGAGTCTTCAGAAGAAGACAACCGTGTATTATAGTGTTCATATTCCCCCCCCCCCCCATGTAATCGTTTATGTCTTATTTATAGGTGACGGTAATTATATTATATTAAGTTTTTGACTTTATTTCCCTTCCCCTTTAATTTACTTGCGTTACGGATCACATCCCTTGAAAGCCACTACTGGCTTGGGGCCGGATACCCTTCCTCTAACAACATCAGAGTAAGAACCCGGTTGCGACCCGAGAGGGCCGTAACACAGGTGTACATGGTTAGGTGTACAAGGCCAGGTGTACACGGCCAAGTGTAGACTGTTAGGTGTACATGGTTAGGTGTACACGACCAGGTGTACAAGGCCAGGTGTACACAGTTAGGTGTACACGGTTAGGTGTATAAGGCAAGATGTACAAGGCCAGGTGTACAATGGCAGGTGCACATTGTTACGTGTACAAGGCCAGGTGTAAAAGGTCAGGTGTACACAGTAAGGTGAAAAAGTACAAGGTGTACAAGGACAGATGTACAAGGCCAGGTGTACAAGGTGAGGTGTACACGGCAGGTGTACACAGTCAGGTGTACACGGTTAAGTGTACAAGGTCAGGTGTACACGGATAGGTGTACAAGGCCAGGTGTACTAGGTCAGGTGTACACGGCCAGGTGTACACGGCCAGGTGAAAACGCCCATGTGTACACGGCTATGTGTACACGGCCAGGTAAACAACGCCAGGTGTACAAGACCAGGTGTACACAGCCAGGTGTACAAGGCCAGGTGTACACGGCCAGGTAAACACAGACAGGTGTACACGGCCCGGTGTACAAGTCCAGGTGTATAAAACAAGTTGTACACAGCCAGGTGAACACGCCCAGGTGTACACGGCCAATTGAACACACACAGGTGTACACGACCAAGTGTACACGGCCAAGTGTACACGGCCAGGTAAACACAGACAGGTGTACACGGCCAAGTGTACAAGGCCAGGTGTACAAAACCAGGTGTATTAGGCCAGGTGTACACGGCCAGGTGAAGAAGGCCAGGTGTTCACGGCTAGGTGTACAAGGACAGGTGTACATGGCCAGGTTTACAAGACAAGGTGTACACAGCCAGTTGTACACAACTAGGTGTACACGACTAGGTTAAAAAGGCCAGGTGTACACGCCCAGGTGTACACGCCCAGGTGTACAAGGCAAGGTGAACAAGGCCAGGTGTACACGGCCAGGTGATCTCGCCCAGGTGATCTCGCCCAGGTGTACAAGGCCAGGTGTTCAAGGCCATGTGTACAAATCCAGGTGTACAAAGTCAGGTGTACAAGGCCAGGTGTACACGAATAGGTGTACACGCCCAGGTGTCCAAGGCCAGGTGTACCAGGCCAGGTGTACACAGCCAGGTGTACAAGGCCAGGTGCATAAGGCCAGGTGTATAGAGCTAGGTGCACAAGGCCAGGTGTACAAAGCCAGGTGTACAAGGCCAGGTTTACACGTCCAGTTGTACAAGGCCAGGTGTACAAGGCCAGGTGTACAAGGCCTGGTGTGCAAGACCAGGTGTACACGGCCAGGTGTACAAGGCCAAGTGTACATGGCCAGGTGTACACGCTCAGGTGTACACTGCCAGGTGTACAAGACTAGGTGTACAAGGCCAGGTGTACACAGCCAGGTGTACAAGGTCTGGTGTACAAGGCCAAATGTACAAGGTCTGGTGTACAAGGCCAAATGTACTCATCCAGGGGTACAAGGGCAGGTGCATAAGGCCAAGTGTACAAGGCCAGGTGTATTCAGCCAGGTGCACAAGGCCAGGTGTACAAGACCAAGTGTAAAAGGCCAGGTTTACACGCCCAGTTGAACAAGGCCAGGTGTACAAAGCCAGGTGTAGAAAGCCAGGTGTACAAGACCAGGTGTACACGGCCAGGTGAACAAGGCCAGGTGTACACGGCCAAGTGTACACGCCCAGGTGTACACGGCCAGGTGAGCACGCCCAGGTCTACAATGCCACGTGTCCAATGCTAGATGTACAATTCCAGGTGTACAATGCCAGGTGTACAATGTCTGGTGTACAATGCCAGGTGTATACGGCCAGGTGTACACGGCCATTTGTACAAGACCAGATGTACACGGCCAGGTGTACAAGGGGAAGTGTAGAAAGTCAGGTGTACACGGCCAGGTGTACACGGCCAGGTGTTCACGACCAGGTGAACACGCCCAGGTGTACAAGGCCCGGAGTACAAGGCCAGGTGTACAAGACCAGGTGTATAAGGCAAGGTGAACAAGGCCAGGGTTACTCGCCCAGGAGTACAAGGCCACGTGTACAAGGCCAGTGTACACGACCAGGTGTACACAGCCAGGTATACAAGGCCAGGTGTACACGGCCAGGTATACACGCCCAGGTGTAAACGGCCTGGTGAAAACGCCCAGGTGTACACGGCCAGGTAAACACGGTCAGGTGTACACGGCCAGGTAAACACGGTCAGGTGTACACGGCCAGGTGTACACGCCCAGGTGTACACGGCCAGGTAAACACGGTAAAGTGTACACGGCCAGGTGAACACGCCCAGGTGTACACGGTCACGTGAACTCACCCAGGTGTACACGGCCAGGTGTACATGCCCAGATGTACACGGCCAGGTGAGCCCGCCCAGGTCTACACAGCCAGGTGTCCAATGCCAGGTGTACAATTCCAGGTGTACAAGGCTAAGTGTACACGGCCAGGTGTACAAGGCCAAGTGTACACGGCTAGGTGTACACGGCCAGATGTACACGCCCAGGTGTACACGGCTAGTTGTACAAGGACAGGTGTACACGGCCAGGTGTACAAGACCAGGTGAACACGGCCAGTTGTACACAACTAGGTGTACACGACTAGGAGTACAAGGCCAGGTGTACAAGGCCAGGTGTACACGCTAAGGTGTACAAGGTCAGGTGTACAAGGCCAGGTATACAAGGCCAGGTGTACACGGCCAGGAGATCACGCCCAGGTGTACTCGCCCAGGTGTACAAGGCCAGGTGTGCAAGGTCAGGTGTACAAGGCCAGGTTTACACGCCCAGGTGTACAAGCCCAGGTGTAGAAGGCCAGGTGTACAAGGCCAGGTGTACACGTCCAGGTATACACGGCCAGGTGAACAAGGCCAGGTGTACACGCCCAGGTGTACACGCCCAAGTGTAAAAGGCCAGGTGTACACGGCCAGGTGTACGCGCCCAGGTGTACACGGCTAGGTGTACAAGGACAGGTGTACACAGCTAGGTGTACAAGACCAGGTGTACACAGCCAGGTGTACAAGGCCAGATGTATACGGCCAGGTGTACACGCCCAGGTGTACACGGCTAGCTGAAAACGCCCAGGTGTACACGGCCAGGTAAACACGGCCAGGTGTACACAACCAGGTAAACACGGTCATGTGTACACGCGCAAGTGTACACGGCCAGGTAAACACGGCCCAGGTAAACACGGCAAGGTGTACACGGCCAGGTGAAAACGCCCAGGTGTACACGGCCAGGCGAAGACACCCAGGTGTACACGGCCAGGTGTTCACGGCCAAGTGTACACGGCCAGGTAAACATGGTCAGATGTACACGGCCAGGTAAACACGGCCCAGGTAAAGACGGCCAGGTGAACACACCCAGGTGTACACGGCCAGGAGTACACGGCCAGGTAAACATGGTCAGGTGTACACGACCAGGTGAACACTCCCAGGTGTACACGACCAGGTGAACACTCCCAGGTGTACAAGGCCAGGTGTAATAGACCAGGTGTACAAGGCCAGGTGTACACGCCCAGGTATACACGGCCAGGTGAACAAGGCCAGGTGTCAACGCCCAGGTGTACACGCCCAAGTGTACGAGGCCAGGTGTACACAGCCAGGTGTACGCGCCCAGGTGTACACGGCTAGGTGTACAAGGACAGGTGTACACAGCCAGGTGTACACGTCCAGGTGTACACGGCTAGGTGTACAAGGACAGGTGTACACAGCCAGGAATACAAGACCAGGTGTACACGGCCAGTTGTACACAACTAGGTGTACACTACTAGGTGTACATGACCAGGTGTACACGCCCAGGTGTACAGGCCCAGGTGTACAAGGCCAGGTGTACAAAGCCAGGTGTACAAGGCCAGGTGTACACGTCCAGGTGATAACGCCCAGGTGTACTAGGTCAGGTGTTCAAGGCCAGGTGTACAAGGCCAGGTGTACAAGGTCAGGTGTACAAGGCCACGTGTACGCAGCCAAGTGTACACGCCTAGGTGTACTAGGTCAGGTATTCAAAGCCAGGTGTAGAAGGCCAGGTGTACACAGCCAGGTGTACAAGGCCAGGTGTACATGGCCAGGTGTACACAGCCAGGTGTACAAGGCCAGGTGTACAAGGCCAGGTGTACAAGGCCAGGTTACACAGCCAGGTGTACAAGGCCTGGTGTAAAAAGCCAGGTGTACACAGCCAGGTTTACACCCCCAGTTGTACAAGGCCAGGTGTACAAGACCAGGTGTACACGGCCAGGTGTACAAGGCCAGGTGTACATGGCCAGGTGTACACGTCCAGGTGTACACAGCCAGGTGTACAAGGCCAGGTGTACACAACCAGGTGTACAAGGCCTGGTGTACACATCCAGATGTACAAGGCCAGGTGCATAAGGCCAGGTGTAAAAGGCCAGGTTTACACGCCCAGTTGTACAAGGCCAGGTGTACACACCAGTTGTACACGCCCAGGTGTACAAGGCCAGGTGTACACGCCCTGGTGTACAAGGCCAGGTGTACAAGGTAAGGTGTACAAGGCCAGGTGTACAAGACCAGGTGTACACACCAGTTGTACACGCCCAGGTGTACAAGGCCAGGTGTACACGCCCAGGTGTACAAGGCCAGGTGTACACGCCCAGGTGTACAAGGCCAGGTGTACACGCCCAGGTTTACACGGCCAGGTGAACAAGGCCAGGTGTCAACGCCCAGGTGTACACGCCCAAGTGTACGAGGCCAGGTGTACACGGCCAGGTGTACAAGGTCAGGTGTACAAGGCCACGTGTACGCAGCCAGGTGTACACGCCCAGGTGTACACGCCTAGGTGTACTAGGTCAGGTATTCAAGGCCAGGTGTAGAAGGCCAGGTGTACACAGCCAGGTGTACAAGGCCAGGTGTACATGGCCAGGTGTACACAGCCAGGTGTACAAGGCCAGGTGTACAAGGCCAGGTTACACAGCCAGGTGTACAAGGCCTGGTGTAAAAAGCCAGGTGTACACAGCCAGGTGTACAAGGCCAGGTTTACACCCCCAGTTGTACAAGGCCAGGTGTACAAGACCAGGTGTACACGGCCAGGTGTACAAGGCCAGGTGTACATGGCCAGGTGTACACGTCCAGGTGTACACAGCCAGGTGTACAAGGCCAGTTGTACACAGCCAGGTGTACAAGGCCTGGTGTACAAGGCCTGGTGTACACATCCAGATGTACAAGGCCAGGTGCATAAGGCCAGGTGTAAAAGGCCAGGTTTACACGCCCAGTTGTACAAGGCCAGGTGTACACACCAGTTGTACACGCCCAGGTGTACAAGGCCAGGTGTACACGCCCAGGTGTACAAGGCCTGGTGTACAAGGTAAGGTGTACAAGGCCAGGTGTACAAGACCAGGTGTACACACCAGTTGTACACGCCCAGGTGTACAAGGCCAGGTGTATACGCCCAGGTGTACAAGGCCAGATGTTCAGGGCCAAGTGTACATGGCCAGGTGTACACGCCCAGGTGTGCAAGGCCAGGTGTACACGGATAGGAGTACAAGGCCAGGTGTACAAGACCAGGTGTACACACCAGTTGTACACGCCCAGGTGTACAAGGCCAGGTGTACACGCCCAGGTGTACAAGGCCAGGTGTACACGCCCAGGTTTACACGGCCAGGTGAACAAGGCCAGGTGTCAACGCCCAGGTGTACACGCCCAAGTGTACGAGGCCAGGTGTACACGGCCAGGTGTACAAGGTCAGGTGTACAAGGCCACGTGTACGCAGCCAGGTGTACACGCCCAGGTGTACACGCCTAGGTGTACTAGGTCAGGTATTCAAGGCCAGGTGTAGAAGGCCAGGTGTACACAGCCAGGTGTACAAGGCCAGGTGTACATGACCAGGTGTACACAGCCAGGTGTGCAAGGCCAGGTGTACAAGGCCAGGTTACACAGCCAGGTGTACAAGGCCTGGTGTAAAAAGCCAGGTGTACACAGCCAGGTGTACAAGGCCAGGTTTACACCCCCAGTTGTACAAGGCCAGGTGTACAAGACCAGGTGTACACGGCCAGGTGTACAAGGCCAGGTGTACATGGCCAGGTGTACACGTCCAGGTGTACACAGCCAGGTGTACAAGGCCAGTTGTACACAGCCAGGTGTACAAGGCCTGGTGTACAAGGCCTGGTGTACACATCCAGATGTACAAGGCCAGGTGCATAAGGCCAGGTGTAAAAGGCCAGGTTTACACGCCCAGTTGTACAAGGCCAGGTGTACACACCAGTTGTACACGCCCAGGTGTACAAGGCCAGGTGTACACGCCCAGGTGTACAAGGCCTGGTGTACAAGGTAAGGTGTACAAGGCCAGGTGTACAAGACCAGGTGTACACACCAGTTGTACACGCCCAGGTGTACAAGGCCAGGTGTACACGCCCAGGTGTACAAGGCCAGATGTTCAGGGCCAAGTGTACATGGCCAGGTGTACACGCCCTGGTGTGCAAGGCCAGGTGTACACGGATAGGAGTACAAGGCCAGGTGTACAAGGCCAGGTGTACACGCCCAGATGTACATGGCCGTGTATACAAGGCCATGTGTACACGCCCAAGGTACTCACCTAGTTGTACTCACCTAGTTGTGTTTGCGGGGGTTGAGCTCTGGCTCTTTGGTCCCGCCTCTCAACCGTCAATCAACAGGTGTACAGATTCCTGAGCCTATCGGGCTCTATCATATCTACACTTGAAACTGTGTATGGAATCAGCCTCCACCACATCACTTCCTAATGCATTCCATTTGTCAACCACTCTGACACTAAAAAGGTCTTTCTAATATCTCTGTGGCTCATTTGGGCACTCAGTTTCCACCTGTGTCCCCTTGTGCGTGTTCCCCTTGTGTTAAATAGACTATTTTTATCTACCCTATCAATTCCCTTCAGAATCTTGAATGTGGTGATCATGTCCCCCCTAACTCTTCTGTCTTCCAGCGAAGTGAGGTTTAATTCCCGTAGTCTCTCCTCGTAGCTCATACCTCTCAGCTCGGGTACTAGTCTGGTGGCAAACCTTTGAACCTTTTCCAGTTAGTCTTATCCTTGACTAGATATGTACTCCATGCTGGGGCTGCATACTCCAGGATTGGCCTGACATATGTGGTATACAAAGTTCTGAATGATTCTTTATACAAGTTTCTGAATGCCGTTCGTATGTTGGCCAGCCTGGCATATGCCGCTGATGTTATCCCCCTTATATGTGCTGCAGGAGACACGTCTGGCGTGATATCAACCCCCAAGTCTTTTTCCTTCTCTGACCCCTGAAGAATTTCCTCTCCCAGATGATACCTTATATATGGCCTCCTGCTCCCTACACCTATCTTCATTACATTACATTTGGTTGGGTTAAACTCTAACAACCATTTGTTCGACCATTCCTTCAGCTTGTCTAGGTCTTCTTGAAGCCTCAAACAGTCCTCTTCTGTTTTAATCCTTCTCATAATTTTAGCATCGTCCGCAAACATTGAGAGAAATGAGTCGATACCCTCTGGGACATCATTTACATATATCAGAAACAAGATAGGACCGAGTACAGAGCCCTGTGGGACTCCACTGGTGACTTAACGCCAATCGGAGGTCTCACCCCTCACCGTAACTCTCTGTTTCCTATTGCTTAGATACTCTCTTATCCACTGGAGCACCTTACCAGCTACACCCTCCTGTCTCTCCAGCTTATGTACCAGCCTCTTATGCGGTACTGTGTCAAAGGCTTTCCGACAATCCAAGAAAATGCAGTCCGCCCAGCCCTCTCTTTCTTGCTTAATCTTTGTCACCTGATCGTAGAATTCTATCAAGCCTGTAAGGCAAGATTTACCCTCCCTGAACCCATGTTGGCGATTTGTCACGAAGTCCCTTCTCTCTAGATGTGTTACCAGGTTTTTTCTCACGATCTTCTCCATCATCTTGCATGGTATACAAGTCAAGGACACTGGCCTGTAGTTCAGTGCCTCTTGCCTGTCGCCCTTTTTGTATATTGGGACCACATTCGCCGTCTTCCATATTTCTGGTAGGTCTCCCGTCTCCAGTGACTTACTATACACTATGGAGAGTGGCAAGCAAAGTGCCTCTGCACACTCTTTCAGTATCCATGGCGAGATCCCATCTGGACCAACAGCCTTTCTAACATCCAGATCCAGCAGGTGTCTCTTGACCTCCTCTCTCGTAATTTCGAACTCTTCCAAGGCCGCCTGGTTTACCTCCCTTTCTCCTAGCACAGTGACCTCACCTTGTTCTATTGTGAAGACCTCCTGGAACCTCTTGTTGATTTCTTCACACACCTCCCTGTCATTCTCTGTATACCTGTCATCGCCTGTTTGAAGTTTCAATACCTGTTCTTTCACTGTTGTTTTCCTTCTGATGTGACTGTGGAGTAGCTTTGGTTCGGTCTTGGCTTTGTTTGCTATATCATTTTCAAAACTTTTCTCTGCTTCTCTTCTCACCCTGACGTACTCATTCCTGGTTCTCTGGTATCTCTCTCTGCTTTTTGGTGTTCTGTAATTCCGGAAGTTCCTCCACGCCCTTTTGTTCAGTTTCTTTGCTTCCATACATGCCCTATTATACCATGGATTCTTCTGTTGCTTCTCGGATTTTTCCCTTTGGGCCGGGATGAACCTGTTTACTGCCTCCTGACACTTTTGGGTAACATAGTCCATCATACCCTGTACAGACTTATCTCTGAGGTCTGTGTCCCAAGGTATTTCACTTAGGAAACTTCTCATCTGTTCATACTTTCCCTGTCGGTATGCCAGCCTTTTGATTCCTAGTTCTTTTTTGGGGGAGATAAGTCCTAGCTCTACCAGGTACTCAAAGTTCAATACACTGTGGTCACTCATTCCCAAGGGCGCTTCCATCTTAACTTCTCTTATATCCCACTCATTTAGGGTAAATATCAAATCAAGCATTGCTGGTTCATCCTCTCCTCTCATTCTTGTTGGTTCTTTGATGTGCTGGCTTAGAAAGTTTCTTGTTGCTACGTCCAGCAGCTTAGCCCTCCATGTTTCTGGTCCTCCATGCGGGTCTCTGTTCTTCCAATCTATCTTCCCATGGTTGAAGTCTCCCATAATTAGTAGTCCAGATCCATTCCTACTAGCAACAGAAGCGGCTCTTTCTATTATGTTAATGGTGGCCATGTTGTTTCTATCATATTCCTGTCTAGGTCTTCTGTCATTTGGTGGTGGCTTATATGACTACGACTATAATTTTTTTTCCCTCCGTTTGTTACGGTACCTGCTATGTAGTCACTGAAACCTTCACGGCCCTGAATATCCATCTCCTCAAAATCCCAGCCTTTTCTTACCAGCAGAGCTACACCACCCCTACCTCTTCCTTCCCTCTCTTTCCTCATAACATAATAGTCCTGTCGGAACACTGCATTTGTTATCGTTTTCGTGATCTTTGTTTCTGTGAGGGCTATTATGTCTGGGTTTTCCTCTAGTACCCGTTCTCCAAGCTCCTTTGCTTTATTTGTAATTCCATCTATGCTAGTGTACATCGCTCTGAGGCTCACTTTCTTCTGTCCCTTCTCAAATCGCCTCCTTGGTGAGTGTTCTGCTGGTGGGGGAGGCTGTTCCATGGGTGTCAGGACCTGTGAGGTGGATAACAGGGTCTCAGAGGATACTGGGATGAGGGACGGGGGATCCAGTGAAGGGGGAGGGACAGGGAGGGTATGGGATGAAAGGGGAGGGAGGACGGGAAGGAAAGGGGGGGAGGGAGGACTCGGGAGGAGGGGAGGGGTAGAAGGGTGGGGATTGGGTGTGGGGGGAGGGAGATTTGGCTGAACATTTGAGTGGGGGCAGGTAGGGTTTGGGATAGGGGGGTTTTCTATGCAGAGGAGGGAGGCGGGGTTGTCCTCCCTTCTGGTGTTACTGGGTAGCTGATTGTGGGTTCCCCCTCGCTTCTGGGGGTGTTGTGTTGGGAGCTGTGACTTCCTGGTTTTTCCCTCTCGCCCTGCGCCTCTTCCTTGCTTCTGCCGCCAGGGCTCTCTCCTCCCTTGTCATGTCTCTGTGGAGGAATACATTTTTGAATTTTCCCACGTTTTTCAGGGAGCTCTTCCTTGATAGGATCTTCTCCTTTGTGCTCTCGTTGGCAAACACTATCTTTATCATTCGGTCTCGGTCTTTATTGTACCAACCTAGCCTGAAAACCTTCTCAATGCTATGCTCAGCCCCTTCCATGTCTAGTGCCTTTAGTACTTCATTCACTGCTGCTTTGTCCTTGTCATTCTACTCTGTCCTATTAGAGCCTTCCTGCTCTTTAATACCCACAGCAACCACTGATCTGTTCCTTTCCAGCAGTTGGCTAGTGGAGCGTGCCGCCTCCTGTGAGGTGGCTGCTTTCATGGCCACCTCCATCACTGCAGTCATTACTTCAGAGTTATTTTTTTTTAGTATTTCTGCAAATGTTGCTTTTATTGTGGCATCTCATCCAAAAAACTATTACCACCTTCTCCCTGGATGGTTTTCTGATTCTCAGCCTCGATACCATTCTCTTTGAGGGCTCTAATCTCCTTTGCTGCTGTCAGCTCTCTTTTCAGGTTGCTTATTTCGTTCTTCATTTCCTGCATCATTTCTTGCATCTCACTCTTGATGTCCTCCAGAAACTGGGCAAACATTTCCTTCATTTCGTCACCTTGGCTTTTCCCTGTTCCCTGGTACCTCTAGCTGCCATGCTTGACCCTGTTCCTATAGTTGTGCCGTGATAGGATTTGTCAGGAGGGCTGAGCAGGGAGGGGGAGGGAGAGAGAGAGAGGAAGAGAGAGAGAAAGAGAGAGAGAGAGAAGGGAGTGATAAAGAGAGAGATAAATGGGTGGGTGGGGGGTATCCAACCCATTCACTGAAGTGAGAAGAAAGTAGTAGGGGAGGGGGGGAGGCGATGGAGAGAGAGGCGGGAGGGAGAGAGAGGAGATGGAGAGAGATGGAGAGGGAGAGAGTGGGTGAGGGAGAGAACGGGTGAGGGAGAGAGGGGGGAGGTGTGTGTGTATATGTGTGTGTGTGTGTGTGTGTGGGCAGAGAGGGAGGGGGAAGGAAAAAGAGAGAGAGAGAGAGAGAGAGAGAGAGAGAGATAGAGAGAGAGAGAGAGAGAGAGAGAGAGAGAGAGAGAGAGAGAGAGAGAGAGAGAGAGAGAGAGAGAGAGAGAGAGAGAGAGAGAAGGAGAGAGATAAAGAGTGGGAGAGATAGAGAGTGGGAGAGAGGGAGTGGGAGAGGGAGAGAGGGAGTGAGGGGGGAGGGGAAAAGTGTGTGTATGGGCGATGCACTAAATGAGCCACCCTGAGATTTTTAAATATATATGATATCCTGAACAAGAATTTGATAATATTTTACCTCAATCTGTACACCTGATTAATTGACCAGAAAGGGGGTACATACCAGTCTCCTCCCGCTCACACAACCAGATGAGTAAGGACGAGGTATGATGACGAAGGTTATCCGTCGTTGTCTCCCACTAGGTGATTCACTAAGTGCTGGTAGATTGATGAGGTCGGTTCTTCTCTGTCTACACAAAGCTCTGGAGTCAGTCACTGTATCGTTGTGTGACAGTTCACTAATTCACTGTACCACTGATCACAGTCACCACTCAACAACACAATCAGGTAGTTCCACGGCGGGGCGTCCCACCCGGTCAGGTCGCACACTTACATGCACCGGTGATGCCACTAGCTCCACTTTGGTTTTTCGCCAAATCTTCGCACTATCGCTAGCGATATGACTATGCTATGTTGCACCCTGCTAGCTACACACTGCGAGAGGCCAAATACTATGATCTAGCCTCTAAACTCCTTCAATGTCCCGAGAAATTGACGAATTTCCGCTGACCTCACTAATCGTGTGTGTCTCCTACCGTCACCCAGCCTACTGTCTCTCTCTCGGTCTCTCTCTCTTTTTCCTTCCCCCTCCCTCTCTGCCCACACACACACACACACACACACACACACACACACACACGGGACGGGACCAAAGAGCCAGAGCTCAACCCCCGCAAGCACAATTAGGTGAGTACATATACTCACACACACCTCCCACCCTCTCTCCCTCACCCATTCTCTCCCTCACCTGCTCTCTCCCTCTCCATCTCTCTCCCTCTCCTCTCTCTCCCTCTCTCCCTCCCGCCTCTCTCTCCATCTCCTCCCCCCTCCCCTACTACTTTCTTCTCACTTCAGTGGATGGGTCGGATCCCCCACACCAACCCATTTATCTCTCCCTTTATCACTCCCTTCTCTCTCTCTCTTTCTCTCTCTCTTCCTCTCTCTCTCTCTCCCTCCCCCTCCCTGCTCTGCCCTCCTGACAAATCATATCACGGCACAACTATAGGAACAGGGTCAATCATGGCAGCCAGAGGTACCAGGGGAACAGGGAAGAGCCAAGGTGACGAAATGAAGGAAATGTTCGCCCAGTTTCTGGAGGACATCAAGAGTGAGATGCAAGAAATGATGCAGGAAATGAAGAATGAAATAAGCAACCTGAAAAGAGAGCTGACAGCAGCAAAGGAGGAGATTAGAGCCCTCAAAGAGAATGGTATCGAGGCTGAGAATCAGAAAACCATCCAGGGAGAAGGTGGTAATAGTTTTTTGGATGAGAATCCCACAATAAAAGCAACATTTGTGGAAATACTAAAAAAAAATAACTCTGAAGTAAAGGCCAGGTGTACAAGGCCAGGTGAACACGGCCAAATGTACAATGCCAGGTTTACAAGGCCAGGTGTACAAGTCCAGGTGTACAATATCAGGTGTACAAGGTCAGGTGTACAAGGCCAGATGTACACGGGCAGGTGTACACGCCCAGGTGTACACGCCCAGGTGTACAAGGCCAGGTTTACACACCCAGGTGTACAAGGCCAGGTGTACAAGACCAGGTGTACACAGCCAGGTGTACACGGCCAGGTGTACACGGCCAGGTGTACACAACCAGGTAAACACAACCAGGTGTACACGCTCAAGTGTACATACCAGGTAAACACGGCCCAGGTGTACACAACCAGGTAAACACGGTCAGGTGTACACGGCCAGGTGTACACGCCCAAGTGTACACGGCCAGGTAAACACGGCCAGGTGAACACACCCAGGGGTACACGGCCAAGTGTACACGGCCAGGTAAACATGGTCAGATGTACACGGCCAGGTGAACACTCCCAGGTGTACAAGGCCAAGTGTACAAGACCAGGTGTACATGCCCAGGTATACACGGCCAGGTGTACACGCAGAGGTGTACACGCCTAGGTGTACACTACTAGATGTACAAGCCCAGGGGTGTACACGCCCAGGTGTACAAGGCCAGGTGATCTCGCCCAGGTGTACAAGGTTTGGTGTTCAAGGCCAGGTGTACAAGGCCACGTGTACGCAGCCAGGTCTACACGCCTAGGTGTACTAGGCCAGGTATTCAAGGCCAGGTGTACAAGGCCAGGTGTACAAGGCCAGGTGTACACAGTCAGGTGTACAAGGCCAGGTGTACACAGCCAGGTGTACAAGGCCTGGTGTACACAGCCAGGTGTACAAGGCCAGGTTTACACGCCCAGTTGTACAAGGCCAGGTGTACAAGACCAGGTGTACACGGCCAGGTGTACAAGGCCAGGTGTACATTGCCAGGTGTACACGCCCAGGTGTACACAGCCAGGTGTACAAGGCCAGGTGTACAAGGCCAGGTGTACACAGCCAGGTGTACAAGGCCTGGTACTCACCTAGTTGCACTCACCTAGTTGTGCATGCGGGGGTTGAGCTCTGGCTCTTTGGTCCCGCCTCTCAACCGTCAATCAACAGGTGTACAGGTTCCTGAGCCTATTGGGCTCTATCATATCTACACATGAAACTGTGTATGGAGTCAGCCTCCACCAGATTGCTTCCTAATGCATTCCATTTGTCAACCACTCTGACACTAAAAAAGTTCTTTCTAATATCTCTGTGGCTCATTTGGGCACTCAGTTTCCACCTGAGTCCCCTAGTGCGTGTGCCCCTTGTGTTAAATAGCCTGTCTTTATCAACCCTGTCGATTCCCTTGAGAATCTTGAATGTGGTGATCATGTCCCCCCTAACTCTTCTGTCTTCCAACGAAGTGAGGTTCAATTCCCGTAGTCTCTCCCCGTAGCTCATACCTCTCAGCTCAGGTACTAGTCTGGTGGCAAACCTTTGAACCTTTTCCAGTTTAGTCTTATGCTTGACTAGATATGGACTCCATGCTGGAGCCGCATACTCCAGGATTGGTCTGACATATGTGGTATATAATGTTCTGAAAGATTCCTTACACAAGTTTCTAAAGGCCGTTCTTATGTTAGCCAACCTGGCATATGCTGCTGATGTTATCCTCTTGATATGAGCTTCAGGGGACAGGTCTGGCGTGATATTAACCCCCAGGTCTTTTTCTCTCTCTGACTCTTGAAGTATTTCATCTCCCAAGTGATACCTTGTATCTGGTCTCCTGCTTCCTACCCCTATCTTCATTACATTACATTTGCTTGGGTTAAACTCTAACATCCATTTGTTCGACCATTCCTGCAGCTTGTCTAGGTCTTCTTGAAGCCTCAGGCTGTCCTCCTCTGTCTTAATCCTTCTCATAATTTTGGCGTCGTCAGCAAACATTGAGAGGAATGAGTCTATACCCTCCGGGAGATCATTTACGTATATCAGAAACAGGATAGGTCCAAGCACAGAGCCCTGTGGTACTCCACTGGTGACTTCACGCCATTCTGAGGTCTCACCCCTCACTATAACTCTCTGCTTCCTATTGCTTAGGTACTCCCTTATCCACTGGAGCGCCCTACCAGTTACTCCTGCCTGTTTCTCCAGCTTATGCATTAACCTTTTATGGGGTACTGTGTCAAAGGCTTTCCGACAGTCCAAAAAAATTCAGTCCGCCCATCCTTCTCTTTCTTGGTGTACAAGGCCTGGTATACACATCCAGATGTACAAGGCCAGGTGCATAAGGCCAGGTGTAAAATGCCAGGTGTACACAGCCAGGTGCACAAGGCCAGGTGTACACGCCCAGGTGTACAAGGCCAGGTGTATAAGGCCAGGTTTACACGCCCAGTTGCAAAAGGCCAGGTGTACAAGGCTAGGTGTACAAGACCAGGTGTACACGGCCAGGTGTACAAGGCCTGGTGTACAAGGCAAGGTGTACAAGGCCAGGTGTACAAGACCAGGTGTACACGCCCAGGTGTACAAGGCCAGGTGTACACGCCCAGGTATACAAGGCCAGATGTTCAGGGCCAGGTGTACATGGCCAGGTGTACACGCCCAGGTGTGCAAGGCCAGGTGTATATGGATAGGAGTACAAGGCCAGGTGTACAAGGCCAGGTGTTCACGCCCAGGTGTAAACGGCCGTGTATACAAGGCCATGCGTACACGCCCAAGGTGTACTCTCCCAGTATACAAGGCCTGGTGTACATGGCCAGGTGTACACGCCCAGGTGTCCACGGCTAGGTGTACACAGCCAGGTGTACAAATCCAGGTGTACAAGGCCAGGTTTACGCGCCCAGGTGTACAAGGCCAGGTGTACAAGACAATGTGTACAAGACCAGGTGTACACGGCCAGGTGTACAAGGCCAGGTGTACACGGGCAGATGTACAGGCCCAGGTGAACACTGCCAGGTGAACACGCCCAGGTGAACACGGTCAGGTGTCCAATGCCAGGTGTACAAAGCCAGGTGTACAAGGCCAGGTGTACACCGTTAGGTTACACGCCTAGGTGTACAATGCTAGGTGTACAAGGCCACGTGTACACGGCCAGGTGTACAATGCCAGGTGTACAAGGCAAGGTGTAAAATGCCAGGTGTAAAAGGCCAGGTGTATAAGGCCAGGTGAACACGGCCAGGTGTACAAGGCCAGGTGTACAAGGCCAGGTGTACAATATCAGGTGTACAAGACCAGGTGTACAATGCCAGGTGCACAAAGCCAGGTGTACAAGGCCAGGTGTACATGACCAGGTGTACACGCCCAGGTGTACAAGGCCAGCTGTACAATCCAAGGTGTACACGGTTAGGTGTACACGCCCAGGTGTACAAGACCAGGTGTACAAGGCCAGGTGTACAAGGCCAGGTGTACAAGGCCAGGTGTACAAGGCCAGGTGTACATGACCAGGTGTACACGCCCAGGGGTACAAGGCCAGCTGTACAATCCCAAGTGTACACGGTTAGGTGTACACGCCCAGGTGTACAAGGCCAGGTGTTAACGGTTAAGTGTTCAAGGCCAAGTGTACAAGGCGAGGTGTAAAAGGCCAGGTGTACACGGTTGGGTTTACACGGTTAGGTGTACAAGGCCAGGTGTACAAGGCCAGGAGTACACGGTTAGGTGTACACGGTTAGTTATGTAAGGTTAGGTGAACAAGGCCAGGTGTACAAGGCCAGATGTACAAGGTCAGGTGTAGAAGGCCAGGTGTACACGGCTAGGTATGTACACAACCAAGAATACACGGGTAGGTGTACAAGGTCAGGTGTACACGGTTAGGTGTACAAGGCCAGGTGTACAAGGCCAGGTACTCACCTAGTTGTACTCACCTAGTTGTGTTTGCGGGGGTTGAGCTCTGGCTCTTTGGTCCCGCCTCTCAACCGTCAATCAACAGGTATACAGATTCATGAGCCTATCGGGCTCTATCATATCTACACTTGAAACTGTGTATGGAGTCAGCCTCCACCACATCACTTTCTAATGCATTCCATTTGTCAACCACTCTGACACTAAAAAAGTTCTTTCTAATATCTCTGTGGCTCATTTGGGCACTCAGTTTCCACCTGTGTCCCCTTGTGCGTGTTCCCCTTGTGTTAAATAGACTGTCTTTATCTACCCTATCAATCCCCTTCAGAATCTTGAATGTGGTGATCATGTCCCCCCTAACTCTTCTGTCTTCCAGCGAAGTGAGGTTTAATTCCCGTAGTCTCTCCTCGTAGCTCATACCTCTCAGCTCGGGTACTAGTCTGGTGGCAAACCTTTGAACCTTTTCCAGTTTAGTCTTATCCTTGACTAGATATGGACTCCATGCTGGGGCTGCATACTCCAGGATTGGCCTGACATATGTGGTATACAAAGTTCTGAATGATTCTTTACACAAGTTTCTGAATGCCGTTCGTATGTTGGCCAGCCTGGCATATGCCGCTGATGTTATCCGCTTGATATGTGCTGCAGGAGACAGGTCTGGCGTGATATCAACCCCAAGTCTTTTTCCTTCTCTGACTCCTGAAGAATTTCCTCTCCCAGATGATACCTTGTATCTGGCCTCCTGCTCCCTACACCTATCTTCATTACATTACATTTGGTTGGGTTAAACTCTAACAACCATTTGTTCGACCATTCCTTCAGCTTGTCTAGGTCTTCTTGAAGCCTCAAACAGTCCTCTTCTGTTTTAATCCTTCTCATAATTTTAGCATCGTCCGCAAACATTGAGAGAAATGAATCGATACCCTCCGGGAGATCATTTACATATATCAGAAACAAGATAGGACCGAGTACAGAGCCCTGTGGGACTCCACTGGTGACTTCACGCCAATCGGAGGTCTCACCCCTCACCGTAACTCTCTGCTTCCTATTGCTTAGATACTCCCTTATCCACTGGAGCACCTTACCAGCTACACCTGCCTGTCTCTCCAGCTTATGTACCAGCCTCTTATGCGGTACTGTGTCAAAGGCTTTCCGACAATCCAAGAAAATGCAGTCCGCCCAGCCCTCTCTTTCTTGCTTAATCTGTGTCACGACCAGGTGCACACGGCCAGGTGTACAAGGCCAGGGGTACAAGGCCAGGTGTACACAGCCAAGTGTACACGGCCAGGTGTACACGGCCAGGTGTATAAGGCCAGGTTTACAAGGCCAGGAGTACAAGGCCAGGTGTACAAGGCCAGGGGTACAAGGCCAGGTGTACACGGCCAGGTGTACACGGCCAGGTGTACACGGCCAAGTGTAAAAGGCCAGGTGTACACGGCCAGGTGTACAAGGCCAGGTTTACACGGCCAGGTGTAAAAGGCCAGGTGTACACGGCCAGGTGTACAAGGCCAGGTTTACACGGCCAGGTTTACACGGCCAGGTGTACAAGGCCAGGTGTTCAAAGCCAGGAGTACAAGGCCAGGTGTGCAAGGCCAGGAGTACAAGGCCAGGTGTACAAGGCCAGGTTTATAAGGCCAGGTGTACAAGGCCAGGTGTACAAGGCCAGGTGTACAATGCAAGGTGTACAAGACCAGGTGTACAGGACCATGTACTCCCAGGTGTACACGGCCAGGTGTACACGGCCAGGTAAACACAACCAGGTGTACACGACCAGGTAAACACGCCTAGGTGTACACACCCAGGTGTACACAACCAGGTAAACACACTACCAGGTAAACACGGCCAGGTTCACACGGCCAGGTGAATACGCCCAGGTGTACACGGCCAGATGAACACGCCCAGGTGTACACGCCCAGGTGTACACAGCCAGGTAAACACGGCCTGGTGTTCACGGTCAGGTTAACACGGCCAGGTGTACACGGCCAGGTGAACACGCCCAGGTGTACAAGGCCAGGTGTACCAGGCCAGATGTACAAGACCAGGTGTTCACAGCCAGGTGTACAAGGCCAGGTGTACACGGCCAAGTGTACACGCACAGGTGTACACGGCCAGGTAAACACGGCCAGGTTTGCACGGCCAGCTGTACAAGGCCAGGTGTACACGCTCAGGTGTACACGCCCAGGTGTACAAGGCCTGGTAAACACGGCCAGGTGTACACGGCTAGGTGTACAAGGCCAAGTGTACACGCCCAGATGTACACGTTCAGGTGTACAAAAGCCAGGTAAATACGGCCAGGTGTACAAGGCCAGGTGTACACGCCCAGGTGTACACGGCCAGATGTACATCCCCAGGTGTACACGGTCACGTGTACAAGGCCAGGTGTACACGGCTTGGTGTACATGGCCAGATGTACACGGCCAGGTAAACACGGCCAGGTGTACACGGCCAGGTGAACACGCCCAGGTGTACAAGGCCAGGTGTACAAGACCAGGTGTACACGGACAGGAAAACACGGCCAGGTGTACACGGCCAGGTAAACATGAACAGGTGTACACGGCCAGGTGAACACGCCCAGGTGTACACGGCCAGGTGTACAAGGCCAGGTGTACACGGCCAGGTAAACATGGCCAGGTGTACAAGGCCAGGTGTACACGCCCAGGTGTACACGGCCAGGTGAACACGACCAGGTGTATTCGGCCAGGTATACAAAACCAGGTGTACACGGCCAGGTGTACACGCTCAGGTGTACACGGCGAGGTAAACAGGGCCAGGTGTTCACAGCCGGGTGAACACGCTCAAGTTTACATGCACAGGTGTACACGGCCAGGTGTACACGACCAGGTGAACATGCCCAGGTGTACACAGCCAGGTGCACACGGCCAGGTGAACATGCCCAGGTGTACACGGTCACGTGTACAAGGCCATTTGTACACGGCTTGGTGTTCACGGCTTTGTTTACATAGCCAGATGTTCACGCCCAGGTAAATACGGCCAGGAGTACACAGCCAGGTGTACAAGGCCTGGTGTACAAGGCCTGGTGTACACGCCCAGGAGTACATGCCAAAGGTGTACAAGGCCAGGTAAGCACGGCCAGGTGTATACGCCCAGGCGTACACGGCCAAATGTAAACGCCCAGGTGTACACGGCCAGGTGTACACGGCCAGGTGTACACGGCCAGATGTACAGGGCCAGGTGTACCCGCTCAGGTGTACACGCCCAGGTGTACATGTCCATGTGTACACGGCCAGGTGTACAAGGCAAGGTTTACAAGGCCAGGTGTACACGCCCAGGTGTACACGCCCAGGCGAACACGCCCAGGTGTACACCGCCAGGTGTACAATGCCATGTGTACAAGGCCAGTTGTACAAGACCAGGTGTACACTGCCAGGTGTACACGGCCAGGTAAACACGGCTAGGTTTGCACGGCCAGGTGTACACGGCCAGATGTACAAGGCCAGGTGTACACGTTCAGGTGTACACGCCCAGGTGTACAAGGCCAGTTAAACACGGCCAGGTGTACACGGCCAGGTGTACACGAATATATGTACACGCCCAGGTGTACAAGGCCAGGTAAACACGGCCAGGTGTACAAGGCCAGGTGTACACGCCCAAGTGTACACGGCCAAGTGAACAAGGCCAGGAGTACACGGCTTGGTGTTCAGGGCTTGGTGTACATGGGTAGGAGTACATGGTCAGGAAAACATGGCCAGGTGTACACGGCCAGGAAAACACGGCCAGGTGTACACGGCTTGATGTTCAGGGCTTGGTGTACATGGCTAGGAGTACACGGCCAGAAAAACATGGCCAGGTGTACACGGCCAGGAAAACACGGCCAGGTGTACACGGCTTGGTGTACAGGGCTTCTTGTACATGGGTAGGAGTACATGGTCAAGAAAACATGGCCAGGTGTACACGGCCAGGAAAACATTGCCAGGTGTACACGGCTTGGTGTACATGGCCAGGTGTACACTTCCAGGTAAACATGGCCAGGTGTACTAGGCCATGTGAACACGCCCAGGTGTACATGACCAGATGTACACGGCCAGGTGTACAAGGCAAGGTTTACAAGGCCAGGTGTACACACCCAGTTGTACACGGCCAGGTGAACATGCCCAGGTGTTCACGGTCAAATGTACAAGGCCAGGTGTACAAGGCCAGGTGTACAAGTCCAGGTGTACACGGCCAGGTGTTCACGGCCATGTAAACACGGTCAGGTGTACACGGCCAGGTGTACACGGCTAGGTGTTCAAGGCTAGGTAAACACGGCCAGGTGTACACGGCCAGATGTGCAAGGCTAGGTGTACACGCTCAGGTGTACACGCCCAGGTGTGCAAGGCCAGGTAACCACGGCCAGGTGTACACGGCCAGGTGTACACGGCCAGGTGTACACCGCCAGGTGTACATCGCCAGGTGTACACGGCCAAGTGTACACGGTTGGGTGTACACGGTTAGGTGTACAAGGCCAGGTGTACAAGGCCAGGAGTACACGGTTAGGTGTACACGGTTAGGTGTACAAGGCTAGGTGTACAAGGCCAGGAGTACACGGTTAGGTGTACACGGTTAGGGGTATAAGACTAGGTGTACATGGCCAGGTGTACAAGGGCAGGTGTACACGGTTAGGTGTACAAGGCCAGGTGTACAAGGCCAGGTGTACAAGGCCAGGTGTACAAGGCCTAGTGTACACGGTAAGGTGAACAAGGCCAGGTGTTGAAGGCCAGATGTACAAGGTCAGGTGAACAAGGCCAGGTGTTCACGGCTAGGTGTACACAACCAAGAATACACGGTTATTCTTGGTTGACACAAGAATAACCAGGTAAACACGCCCAAGTGTACAAGGCAAAGTGTACAAGGCCAGGTAAACACGACCAAGTGTTCACGGCCAGGTGTACAAGGCCAGGTGTACACGCCCAGGTGTACACGGCCAGATGTACACGCCCAGGTGTACACGGCCAGGTGTACAAGGCCAGGTGTACACGGCTTGGTGTACACGGCTTGGTGTACATGGCCAGGTGTACACGGCCAGATAAACACGGCCAGGTGTACACGGCCAGGTGAACACGCCCAGGTGTACATGCCCAGATGTACACGGCCAGGTGTACAAGGCAAGGTTTACAAGGCCAGGTGTACACGCCCAGTTGTACACGGCAAGGTGAACACGCCCATGTGTACACGGTCAAATGTACAAGGCCAGGTGTACAAGGCCAGGTGTACAAGTCCAGGTGTACACGGCCAGGTGTACACGGCCATGTGTTTACTAGTTGTGTTTTTGTACGTACCTAGTTGTGCTTGTGGGGGTTGAGCTCTGGCTCTTACTGGTATGCAGATTCCTACGCCTACTGGGCTCTGTCATATCTACATTTGAAACTGTGTATGGATTCAGCCTCCACCACAACACTTCCTAGTGCATTCTGTTTACTAACTACTCTGACACTGAAAAAGTTCTTTCTAATGACTCTGTCCTGTGTGGTGTGTGTGTGTGTGTGTTTACTAGTTGTGTTTTTACGGGGGTTGAGCTTTGCTCTTTCGGCTCGCCTCTCAACTGTCAATCAACTGTTTACTAACTACTATTTTTTTTTTCCCCACACCACACACACACACACCCCAGGAAGCAGCCCGTGACAGCTGACTAACTCCCAGGTACCTATTTACTGCTAGGTAACAGGGGCATTCAGGGTGAAAGAAACTTTGCCCATTTGTTTCTGCCTCGTGCGGGAATCGAACCCGCGCCACAGAATTGCGAATCCTGCGCGCTATCCACCAGGCTACGAGGCCCTAATGGCCCATGTAAACACGGTCAGGTGTACACGGCCAGGTGTACACAGCCAGGTGTACAAGGCTAGGTAAACACGGCCAGGTGTACACGGCCAGGTGTATAAGGCCAGGTGTACACGCCCAGGTGTACACGGGCCAGATGTACACGCCCAGGTGTACACGGCTTGGTGTACAAAACCAGGAGTACACGGCCAGGTGTACACGGCCAGGAAAACACGGCCAGGTGTACACAACTAGGTAAACACGGCCAGGTGTACACGGCCAGGTGAACACGCCGAGGTGTACACGCCCAGGTTTACACGGCCAGGTGTACAAGGTAAGGTTTACAAGGCCAGGTGTTCACGCAAAGGTGTACACGGCCAGGTAAACACGGCCAGGTGTACACGGCCAGGTGTACACGCGCAGGTGTACACTCCCAGGTAAACACGGCCAGGTGTACACAGCCAAGTGTACACGGCCAGGTGAACACGCTCAGGTGTACACGGCCAGGTGTACACGGACAGGTAAACACTTCCAGATGAACACGCCCAGGTGTACACGCCCAGGTGTACAAGGCTAGGTTTACACGGCAGGTGTACACTCCCAGGTGTACACGGCCAGGTGTACCAGGTCTCCCCCACCCCTCTAAGCCCCCCACTCTCCCCCACCCCACCTGAGCCACCTGAGGTGCACAATTCCAGGTGTATAAAGCAAGGTTTACAAGGCCAGGTGTACTCGCCCAGGTGTATAAGGCTAGGTGTACAAGGCCAGGTGTACACGCCCAGGTGTGCAAGGCCAGGTGTACATGCCCAGGTGTACACGGCCGTGTGTACAAAGCCAGATGTACACGCCCAAGGTGTACTCTCCCAGGTGTACACGCCTAAATGTACACGGCTAAGTGTACAAGGCCTGATGTACACGGTCAGGTTTACACGCCCAGGTGTACACGGCTATCTTGAGGTTATCTTGAGATGATTTCGGGGCTTTTTAGTGTCCCCGCGGCCCGGTCCTCGACCAGGCCTTCAACTCCAGGAAGCAGCCCGTGTCAGCTGACTAACACCCAGGTACCTATTTTACTGCTAGGTGAAAGAAACTCTTCCCATTGTTTTTCGCCGGCGCCTGGAATCGAACCCAGGACCACAGGATCACAAGTCCAGCGTGCTGTCCGCTCGGCCGACCGGCTCCCGTGGTGTATACAGCCGGGTGTAAAATGCCAGGTGTACGAGGCCAGGTGTACAAGGTCAGGTTTACACTCCTAGTTGTACAAGGCCAGGTGTACAAGGCAAGGTGTATATGACCAGGTGTACACGGCCAGGTGTACAAGGCCAGGTGTACACGGTTAGGTTATACGCCTAGGAGTACAATGCCAGGTGTAGAAGGCCAGGTGTACAATGCCAGGTAAAATGTCAGGTGTACAAGGCCAGGTGTACACGGCCAGGTGTACAAGGCCAGGTGTACAAGGCCATTTGTACAAGGCCATGTGTACAAGGCCAGGTGTACACGGCCAGGTGTACACATGCAGGAATAGAGGGTTACGTGTACATGGTCAGGTATACACGGTTAGGTGTACAAGGCCAGGTGTACGAGGTCAGGTGTACAAGGCCAGGTGTACACAGCAAGGTGTACAAGGCCAGATGTACAAGGCCAGGTGAACAAGGCCAGATGTACAAGGCCAGGTGTACAAGGTCAGGTGAATAAGACTAGGTGTACACGGCCAGGTGTACAAGGCCAGGTGTACAAGGGCAGGGGTAAAAGGCCAGGTGTACACAGCCAAGTGTACACTGCCAGGTGTAAGAGACCAGCTGTACAAGGCCAGGTGTAAATGGCCAGGTGTACACAGCCAGGTGTACATGACCAGGTGTACACGGCCAGGTGTACAAGGGCAGGTGTACAAGGCCATGGGTACAAAGCCAGGTGAACACGGGACAGGTGTACAAGGTCAGGTCTTCACGACCAAGTGTACAAGGCCAAGAGTACAAGGCCAGGTGTACAAGACCAGGAGTAGAAGGCCAGGCGTACAAGGCCAGGTGTACAAGGCTAGGTATACTCGCCCAGGTGTACAAGGTCAGGTGTACAATGCAAGGTGTACAAGACAAGGTGTACATGGCCAGGTGTACACGCCCAGGTGTACACGGCCAGGTGAACACGCCCAGGTGTACACGGCCAGGTGTACACGGCCAGGTAAACACGCCCAGGTGTACACGCCCAGGTGTACACGGCCAGGTAAACACGGCCAGGTGTAAACGGCCAGGTGTACACGGCTAGGTGTACACGGGCAGGTGTACTCGGCTAGGTGTACACGGCCAGGTGTACAAGGCCAGGTGTACACGGTCAGGTGTACAATTCCAGGTGTACAAGGCAAGGTGTACAAGGAAAGGTGTTCACGGCCAGGTGTACATGGCCAGGTGTACAAGGTCTGGTGTACAAAGCAAGGTTTACAAGGCCAGGTGTACTCGCCCAGCTGTACAAGGTCTAGTGTACAAAGCAAGGTTTACAAGGCCAGGTGTACTCGCCCAGGTGTACAAGGGCAGGTGTACACGCCCAGGTGTGCAAGGCCAGGTGTACACATCCAGGAGTACACGGCCAGGTGTACACGCCCAGGTGTACACGGCCAGATGTACACGCCCAGGTGTACACGGCCAGGTGTACAAGGCCAGGTGTACACGGCTTGGTGTACAGGGTTTGGTGTACATTACCAGGAGTACACGGCCAGGAAAACATGGCCAGGTTTACACGGCCAGGAAAACACGGCCAGGTGTACACTGCTTGGTGTACACGGCTTGGTGTACATGGCCAGGTGTACACGGCCAGATAAACACGGCCAGTTGTACACGGCCAGGTGAACACGCCCAGTTGTACATGCCCAGATGTACACGGCCAGGTGTACAAGGCAAGGTTTACAAGGCCAGGTGTAAACGCTCAGTTGTACACGGCCAGGTGTATACGGCCATGCAAACACGGTCAGGTGTACACGGCCAGGTGTACACAGCTAGGTGTACAAGGCTAGGTAAACACGGACAGGTGTACACGCCCAGGTGTACACGGCCAGATGTTCACGCCCAGGTGTACACGGCTTGGTGTACAAGACCAGGTGTACACGGCCAGGAAAACACGGCCAGGTGTACACAACCAGGTAAAAACGGCCAGGTGTACACGGCCAGGTGAACACGCCGAGGTGTACAGGCCCAGGTTTACATGGCCAGGTGTACAAGGTAAGGTTTACAAGGCCAGGTATACACGGCCAGGTAAACACTTCCAGATGAACACGCCAGGTGTACACGCCCAGGTGTACAAGGCCAGGTTTACACGGGCAGGTGTACACTCCCAAGTGTACACGGCCAGGTAAAAACGGCCAGGTGAACACAGCCAGGTGAATACGCTCAGGTGTACACGGCCAGGTGTACACGGCCAGGTGTACACGCGCAGGTGTACACTCCCAGGTAAACACGCCCAGGTGTACACGGTCAGGTGAACACGCTCAGGTGTACACGGCCAGGTGTACACGGCCAGGTAAACACTTCCAGATGAACACGCCCAGGTGTACACGCCCAGGTGTACAAGGCCAGGTTTACACGGGCAGGTGTACACTCCCAGGTGTACACGGCTAGGTGTACATGGCCAGGTGTACTCGGCTAGCTGTACACGGCCAGGTGTCCAAGGCCAGGTGTACACGGCCAGGTGTACCAGGTCTCCCCCACCCCCTTAAGCCCCCCCCTCTCCCCCACCCCACTTGAGCCACCTGAGGTGTACAATTCCAGGTGTACAAGGCAAGGTGTACAAGGAAAGGTGTTCACGTCCAGGTGGACACGGCCAGGTGTACAAGGCCAGGTGTACATGGCCAGGTGTACAAGGTCTGGTGTATAAAGCAAGGTTTACAAGGCCAGGTGTACTCGCCCAGGTGTACAAGGCTAGGTGTACAAAGCCAGGTGTACACGTCCAGGTGTGCAAGGCCAGGTGTACACGACCAGGAGTACACGGTCAGGTGTACAAGGCCACGTGTACACGCCCAGATGTACACGGCCGTGTGTACAAAGCCAGATGTACACGCCCAAGGTGTACTCTCCCAGGTGTACACGTCTAGATGTACACGGCTTAGTGTACAAGGCCTGATGTACACGGCCAGGTTCACACGCCCAGGTGTACACGGCTATCTTGAGGTTATCTTGAGATGATTTCAGGGCTTTTTAGTGTCCCCGCGGCCCGGTCCTCGACCAGGCCTCCAACTACAGGAAGCAGCCCGTGTCAGCTGACTAACACCCAGGTACCTATTTTACTGCTAGGTGAAAGAAACTCTGCCCATTGTTTCTCGCCGGCGCCTGGAATCGAACCCAGGACCACAGGATCACAAGTCCAGCGTGCTGTCCGCTCGGCCGACCGGCTCCCGAGGTGTATACAGCCGGGTGTACAAAGCCAGGTGTACAAGGTCAGGTTTACACGCCTAGTTGTACAGGGCCAGGTGTACAAGGCAAGGTGTACAAGACCAGGTGTACACGGCCAGGTGTACAAGGCCAGGTGTACACGGCCAGATGTACACGCCCAGGTGAACACGGGCAGGGGAAAACGCCCAGGTGTACACGGCCAAGTGTCCAGTGCCAGGTGTACACGGCTAGGTGTACAATGCCAGGTGTACAACGCCAGGTGTACACGGCCAGGTTTGCAAGTCCAGGTGTACAAGGCCAGGTGTACAAGGCCAGGTGTACATGGCCAGGGGTACAGTGCCACTTGTACAATACCAGGTGTACACGGCCAGGTGTACAATACTAGGTGTACAAGGCCAGGTGTACAAGGCCAGGTGTACACGGTTAGGTTATACGCCTAGGTGTACACTGTTAGGTTACACGCCTAGGAGTACAATGCCAGGTATACATGGCCACGTGTACACGGCCAGGTGCACAAGGTCAGGTATACAATGCCAGGTGTTAAATACCAGGTGTACAAGGCCAGGTGTACACGGCCAGGTGTGCAAGGCCAGCTATACAAGGCCAACTGTACAAGGTCAGGTGTACAAGGCCAGGTGAACACGGCCAGGTGTACAATGCCAGGTGTACAAGGCCAGGTGTTCAAGTCCAGGTGTACAATGCCAGGTGTACAAGGCCAGGTGTACAAAGCCAGGTGTACATGCCCAGGTGTACACGCCCAAGTGTACAAGGCCAGGTGTACACGCCCAAGTGTACAAGGCCAGGTGTACAAGGCCAGATGTAAACGGTTAGGTGTACACGCCCAGATGTACAAGGCCAGCTGTAGAAAGCCAGATGTACACGGTTAGGTGTACACGACCAAGTGTACAAGGCTAGGTGTACAAGACCACGTGTACACGGTTAAGTGTTCAAGGCCAAGTGTACAAATCCAGGTGTAGAAGGCCAGGTGTACACGACCACGTGTACACGGTTGGGTGTACACAGATAGGTGTAAAAGGCCAGGTGTACAAGGCCAGGTGTACAAGGGCAGGTGTACACTGTTGGGTGTACAAGGCAAGGTGTACAAGGCCATATGTACAAGGCCAGGTGTACAAGGCCAGGTGTACACGCCCAGGTGTACACAACCATGAATACACGGTTACGTGTACAAGGTCAGGTGTACACGGTTAGGTGTACAAGGCCAGGTGTACACGGCCAGGTTTACAAGGCCCGATGTACAAGGTCAGGTGTTTAAGGCCAGATGTACAAGGTCAGGTGTATAAGGCCAGGTGTACACGGCCAGATGTACAAGGCCAGATGTACAAGGGCAGGGGTACAAGGCCAGGTGTACACGGCCAAGTGAACACTGCCAGGTGTAAGAGACCAGGTGTACAAGGCCAGGTGTACACGGCTAGGTGTACACAGCCAGGTGTTCATGACCAGGTGTACACGGCCAGGTGTACAAGGGCAGGTGTACAAGGCCAGGGGTACAAGGCCAGGTGCACAAGGCCAGGAGTACAAGGCCAGGTGTACAAGGCCAGGAGTACAAGGCCAGGTGTACAAGTCCAGGTGTACAAGGCCAGGTTTACAAAGCAAAGTTTACTCGCACAGGTGTACAAGGTCAGGTGTACAATGCAAGGTGTACAAGACCAGGTGTACATGGCCAGGTGTACACTCCCAGGTGTACATGGCCAGGTGAACACGCCCAGTTGTACACGGCAAGGTGAACACGCCCATGTGTACACGGTCAAATGTACAAGGCCAGGTGTACAAGGCCAGGTGTACAAGTCCAGGTGTACACGGCCAGGTGTACACGGCCATGTGTTTACTAGTTGTGTTTTTGTACGTACCTAGTTGTGCTTGTGGGGGTTGAGCTCTGGCTCTTACTGGTATGCAGATTCCTACGCCTACTGGGCTCTGTCATATCTACATTTGAAACTGTGTATGGATTCAGCCTCCACCACAACACTTCCTAGTGCATTCTGTTTACTAACTACTCTGACACTGAAAAAGTTCTTTCTAATGACTCTGTCCTGTGTGGTGTGTGTGTGTGTGTGTTTACTAGTTGTGTTTTTACGGGGGTTGAGCTTTGCTCTTTCGGCTCGCCTCTCAACTGTCAATCAACTGTTTACTAACTACTATTTTTTTTTTCCCCACACCACACACACACACACCCCAGGAAGCAGCCCGTGACAGCTGACTAACTCCCAGGTACCTATTTACTGCTAGGTAACAGGGGCATTCAGGGTGAAAGAAACTTTGCCCATTTGTTTCTGCCTCGTGCGGGAATCGAACCCGCGCCACAGAATTGCGAATCCTGCGCGCTATCCACCAGGCTACGAGGCCCTAATGGCCCATGTAAACACGGTCAGGTGTACACGGCCAGGTGTACACAGCCAGGTGTACAAGGCTAGGTAAACACGGCCAGGTGTACACGGCCAGGTGTATAAGGCCAGGTGTACACGCCCAGGTGTACACGGGCCAGATGTACACGCCCAGGTGTACACGGCTTGGTGTACAAAACCAGGAGTACACGGCCAGGTGTACACGGCCAGGAAAACACGGCCAGGTGTACACAACTAGGTAAACACGGCCAGGTGTACACGGCCAGGTGAACACGCCGAGGTGTACACGCCCAGGTTTACACGGCCAGGTGTACAAGGTAAGGTTTACAAGGCCAGGTGTTCACGCAAAGGTGTACACGGCCAGGTAAACACGGCCAGGTGTACACGGCCAGGTGTACACGCGCAGGTGTACACTCCCAGGTAAACACGGCCAGGTGTACACAGCCAAGTGTACACGGCCAGGTGAACACGCTCAGGTGTACACGGCCAGGTGTACACGGACAGGTAAACACTTCCAGATGAACACGCCCAGGTGTACACGCCCAGGTGTACAAGGCTAGGTTTACACGGCAGGTGTACACTCCCAGGTGTACACGGCCAGGTGTACCAGGTCTCCCCCACCCCTCTAAGCCCCCCACTCTCCCCCACCCCACCTGAGCCACCTGAGGTGCACAATTCCAGGTGTATAAAGCAAGGTTTACAAGGCCAGGTGTACTCGCCCAGGTGTATAAGGCTAGGTGTACAAGGCCAGGTGTACACGCCCAGGTGTGCAAGGCCAGGTGTACATGCCCAGGTGTACACGGCCGTGTGTACAAAGCCAGATGTACACGCCCAAGGTGTACTCTCCCAGGTGTACACGCCTAAATGTACACGGCTAAGTGTACAAGGCCTGATGTACACGGTCAGGTTTACACGCCCAGGTGTACACGGCTATCTTGAGGTTATCTTGAGATGATTTCGGGGCTTTTTAGTGTCCCCGCGGCCCGGTCCTCGACCAGGCCTTCAACTCCAGGAAGCAGCCCGTGTCAGCTGACTAACACCCAGGTACCTATTTTACTGCTAGGTGAAAGAAACTCTTCCCATTGTTTTTCGCCGGCGCCTGGAATCGAACCCAGGACCACAGGATCACAAGTCCAGCGTGCTGTCCGCTCGGCCGACCGGCTCCCGTGGTGTATACAGCCGGGTGTAAAATGCCAGGTGTACGAGGCCAGGTGTACAAGGTCAGGTTTACACTCCTAGTTGTACAAGGCCAGGTGTACAAGGCAAGGTGTATATGACCAGGTGTACACGGCCAGGTGTACAAGGCCAGGTGTACACGGTTAGGTTATACGCCTAGGAGTACAATGCCAGGTGTAGAAGGCCAGGTGTACAATGCCAGGTAAAATGTCAGGTGTACAAGGCCAGGTGTACACGGCCAGGTGTACAAGGCCAGGTGTACAAGGCCATTTGTACAAGGCCATGTGTACAAGGCCAGGTGTACACGGCCAGGTGTACACATGCAGGAATAGAGGGTTACGTGTACATGGTCAGGTATACACGGTTAGGTGTACAAGGCCAGGTGTACGAGGTCAGGTGTACAAGGCCAGGTGTACACAGCAAGGTGTACAAGGCCAGATGTACAAGGCCAGGTGAACAAGGCCAGATGTACAAGGCCAGGTGTACAAGGTCAGGTGAATAAGACTAGGTGTACACGGCCAGGTGTACAAGGCCAGGTGTACAAGGGCAGGGGTAAAAGGCCAGGTGTACACAGCCAAGTGTACACTGCCAGGTGTAAGAGACCAGCTGTACAAGGCCAGGTGTAAATGGCCAGGTGTACACAGCCAGGTGTACATGACCAGGTGTACACGGCCAGGTGTACAAGGGCAGGTGTACAAGGCCATGGGTACAAAGCCAGGTGAACACGGGACAGGTGTACAAGGTCAGGTCTTCACGACCAAGTGTACAAGGCCAAGAGTACAAGGCCAGGTGTACAAGACCAGGAGTAGAAGGCCAGGCGTACAAGGCCAGGTGTACAAGGCTAGGTATACTCGCCCAGGTGTACAAGGTCAGGTGTACAATGCAAGGTGTACAAGACAAGGTGTACATGGCCAGGTGTACACGCCCAGGTGTACACGGCCAGGTGAACACGCCCAGGTGTACACGGCCAGGTGTACACGGCCAGGTAAACACGCCCAGGTGTACACGCCCAGGTGTACACGGCCAGGTAAACACGGCCAGGTGTAAACGGCCAGGTGTACACGGCTAGGTGTACACGGGCAGGTGTACTCGGCTAGGTGTACACGGCCAGGTGTACAAGGCCAGGTGTACACGGTCAGGTGTACAATTCCAGGTGTACAAGGCAAGGTGTACAAGGAAAGGTGTTCACGGCCAGGTGTACATGGCCAGGTGTACAAGGTCTGGTGTACAAAGCAAGGTTTACAAGGCCAGGTGTACTCGCCCAGCTGTACAAGGTCTAGTGTACAAAGCAAGGTTTACAAGGCCAGGTGTACTCGCCCAGGTGTACAAGGGCAGGTGTACACGCCCAGGTGTGCAAGGCCAGGTGTACACATCCAGGAGTACACGGCCAGGTGTACACGCCCAGGTGTACACGGCCAGATGTACACGCCCAGGTGTACACGGCCAGGTGTACAAGGCCAGGTGTACACGGCTTGGTGTACAGGGTTTGGTGTACATTACCAGGAGTACACGGCCAGGAAAACATGGCCAGGTTTACACGGCCAGGAAAACACGGCCAGGTGTACACTGCTTGGTGTACACGGCTTGGTGTACATGGCCAGGTGTACACGGCCAGATAAACACGGCCAGTTGTACACGGCCAGGTGAACACGCCCAGTTGTACATGCCCAGATGTACACGGCCAGGTGTACAAGGCAAGGTTTACAAGGCCAGGTGTAAACGCTCAGTTGTACACGGCCAGGTGTATACGGCCATGCAAACACGGTCAGGTGTACACGGCCAGGTGTACACAGCTAGGTGTACAAGGCTAGGTAAACACGGACAGGTGTACACGCCCAGGTGTACACGGCCAGATGTTCACGCCCAGGTGTACACGGCTTGGTGTACAAGACCAGGTGTACACGGCCAGGAAAACACGGCCAGGTGTACACAACCAGGTAAAAACGGCCAGGTGTACACGGCCAGGTGAACACGCCGAGGTGTACAGGCCCAGGTTTACATGGCCAGGTGTACAAGGTAAGGTTTACAAGGCCAGGTATACACGGCCAGGTAAACACTTCCAGATGAACACGCCAGGTGTACACGCCCAGGTGTACAAGGCCAGGTTTACACGGGCAGGTGTACACTCCCAAGTGTACACGGCCAGGTAAAAACGGCCAGGTGAACACAGCCAGGTGAATACGCTCAGGTGTACACGGCCAGGTGTACACGGCCAGGTGTACACGCGCAGGTGTACACTCCCAGGTAAACACGCCCAGGTGTACACGGTCAGGTGAACACGCTCAGGTGTACACGGCCAGGTGTACACGGCCAGGTAAACACTTCCAGATGAACACGCCCAGGTGTACACGCCCAGGTGTACAAGGCCAGGTTTACACGGGCAGGTGTACACTCCCAGGTGTACACGGCTAGGTGTACATGGCCAGGTGTACTCGGCTAGCTGTACACGGCCAGGTGTCCAAGGCCAGGTGTACACGGCCAGGTGTACCAGGTCTCCCCCACCCCCTTAAGCCCCCCCCTCTCCCCCACCCCACTTGAGCCACCTGAGGTGTACAATTCCAGGTGTACAAGGCAAGGTGTACAAGGAAAGGTGTTCACGTCCAGGTGGACACGGCCAGGTGTACAAGGCCAGGTGTACATGGCCAGGTGTACAAGGTCTGGTGTATAAAGCAAGGTTTACAAGGCCAGGTGTACTCGCCCAGGTGTACAAGGCTAGGTGTACAAAGCCAGGTGTACACGTCCAGGTGTGCAAGGCCAGGTGTACACGACCAGGAGTACACGGTCAGGTGTACAAGGCCACGTGTACACGCCCAGATGTACACGGCCGTGTGTACAAAGCCAGATGTACACGCCCAAGGTGTACTCTCCCAGGTGTACACGTCTAGATGTACACGGCTTAGTGTACAAGGCCTGATGTACACGGCCAGGTTCACACGCCCAGGTGTACACGGCTATCTTGAGGTTATCTTGAGATGATTTCAGGGCTTTTTAGTGTCCCCGCGGCCCGGTCCTCGACCAGGCCTCCAACTACAGGAAGCAGCCCGTGTCAGCTGACTAACACCCAGGTACCTATTTTACTGCTAGGTGAAAGAAACTCTGCCCATTGTTTCTCGCCGGCGCCTGGAATCGAACCCAGGACCACAGGATCACAAGTCCAGCGTGCTGTCCGCTCGGCCGACCGGCTCCCGAGGTGTATACAGCCGGGTGTACAAAGCCAGGTGTACAAGGTCAGGTTTACACGCCTAGTTGTACAGGGCCAGGTGTACAAGGCAAGGTGTACAAGACCAGGTGTACACGGCCAGGTGTACAAGGCCAGGTGTACACGGCCAGATGTACACGCCCAGGTGAACACGGGCAGGGGAAAACGCCCAGGTGTACACGGCCAAGTGTCCAGTGCCAGGTGTACACGGCTAGGTGTACAATGCCAGGTGTACAACGCCAGGTGTACACGGCCAGGTTTGCAAGTCCAGGTGTACAAGGCCAGGTGTACAAGGCCAGGTGTACATGGCCAGGGGTACAGTGCCACTTGTACAATACCAGGTGTACACGGCCAGGTGTACAATACTAGGTGTACAAGGCCAGGTGTACAAGGCCAGGTGTACACGGTTAGGTTATACGCCTAGGTGTACACTGTTAGGTTACACGCCTAGGAGTACAATGCCAGGTATACATGGCCACGTGTACACGGCCAGGTGCACAAGGTCAGGTATACAATGCCAGGTGTTAAATACCAGGTGTACAAGGCCAGGTGTACACGGCCAGGTGTGCAAGGCCAGCTATACAAGGCCAACTGTACAAGGTCAGGTGTACAAGGCCAGGTGAACACGGCCAGGTGTACAATGCCAGGTGTACAAGGCCAGGTGTTCAAGTCCAGGTGTACAATGCCAGGTGTACAAGGCCAGGTGTACAAAGCCAGGTGTACATGCCCAGGTGTACACGCCCAAGTGTACAAGGCCAGGTGTACACGCCCAAGTGTACAAGGCCAGGTGTACAAGGCCAGATGTAAACGGTTAGGTGTACACGCCCAGATGTACAAGGCCAGCTGTAGAAAGCCAGATGTACACGGTTAGGTGTACACGACCAAGTGTACAAGGCTAGGTGTACAAGACCACGTGTACACGGTTAAGTGTTCAAGGCCAAGTGTACAAATCCAGGTGTAGAAGGCCAGGTGTACACGACCACGTGTACACGGTTGGGTGTACACAGATAGGTGTAAAAGGCCAGGTGTACAAGGCCAGGTGTACAAGGGCAGGTGTACACTGTTGGGTGTACAAGGCAAGGTGTACAAGGCCATATGTACAAGGCCAGGTGTACAAGGCCAGGTGTACACGCCCAGGTGTACACAACCATGAATACACGGTTACGTGTACAAGGTCAGGTGTACACGGTTAGGTGTACAAGGCCAGGTGTACACGGCCAGGTTTACAAGGCCCGATGTACAAGGTCAGGTGTTTAAGGCCAGATGTACAAGGTCAGGTGTATAAGGCCAGGTGTACACGGCCAGATGTACAAGGCCAGATGTACAAGGGCAGGGGTACAAGGCCAGGTGTACACGGCCAAGTGAACACTGCCAGGTGTAAGAGACCAGGTGTACAAGGCCAGGTGTACACGGCTAGGTGTACACAGCCAGGTGTTCATGACCAGGTGTACACGGCCAGGTGTACAAGGGCAGGTGTACAAGGCCAGGGGTACAAGGCCAGGTGCACAAGGCCAGGAGTACAAGGCCAGGTGTACAAGGCCAGGAGTACAAGGCCAGGTGTACAAGTCCAGGTGTACAAGGCCAGGTTTACAAAGCAAAGTTTACTCGCACAGGTGTACAAGGTCAGGTGTACAATGCAAGGTGTACAAGACCAGGTGTACATGGCCAGGTGTACACTCCCAGGTGTACATGGCCAGGTGAACACGCCCAGGTGTACACGGATAGGTTTACACGGCCAGGTAAACACGGCCAGGTGTACACGGCCAGGTAAACACGCCCTGGTGTACACGCCCAGGTGTACACGGCCAGGTAAACACGGCCAGATGTACACGGCCAGGTAAACACGGCCAGGATTACACGGCCAGGTTTACACGGATAGGTAAACTCGGCCAGGTGTACTCGGCCAGGTGAACACGCACATGTGTACACGGGCTGATGTACACGACCAGGTTAACACGGCCAGGTGTAAACGGCAAGGTGAACACGCCCAGGTGTACAAGGCCAGGTGTACATTGCCCGATGTACAAGACCAGGTGTACACAGCCAGGTGTACAAGGCCAGGTGTACACGGCCAGGTGTATACGCCCAGGTGTACACGGCAGGTGTACAAGGCCAGGAAAACACGGCCAGGTATACACGGCCAGGTAAACACGGCCAGGTGTACACGGCCAGGTGAACACGCCCAGGTGTTCACGGCCAGGTTACAAGGCCATGTGTACACGGCCAGGAGTACAAGGCCAGGTGTACAAGGCCGGGAGTTCAAGGCCAGGTGTACAAGGCCAGGTGTACATGGCCAGGTGTACAAGGCTAGGTTTACTCGCCCAGGTGTACAAGGCCAGGTGTACAAGGCCAAGTGTACAAGGCCAGGTGTACAAGGCCAGGTGTACAAGACCAGGTGTACACTGCCAGGTGTACACGGCCAGGTAAATACGGCCAGGTGTACACGCTCAGGTGTACACGCCCAGGTGTACAAGGCCAGGTAAACACAGCCAGGTGAACACGCCCAGGTACTCACCTAGTTGTACTCACCTAGTTGTGTTTGCGGGGGTTGAGCTCTGGCTCTTTGGTCCCGCCTCTCAACCGTCAATCAACAGGTGTACAGATTCCTGAGCCTATCGGGCTCTATCATATCTACACTTGAAATTGTGTATGGAGTCAGCCTCCACCACATCACCCCCTAATGCATTCCATTTGTCAACCACTCTGACACTAAAAAAGTTCTTTCTAATATCTCTGTGGCTCATTTGGGCACTCAGTTTCCACCTGTGTCCCCTTGTGCGTGTTCCCCTTGTGTTAAATAGACTGTCTTTATCTACCCTATCAATTCCCTTCAGAATCTTGAATGTGATGATCATGTCCCCCCTAACTCTTCTGTCTTCCAGCGAAGTGAGGTTTAATTCCCGTTGTCTCTCCTCGTAGCTCATACCTCTCAGCTCGGGTACTAGTCTGGTGGCAAACCTTTGAACCTTTTCCAGTTTAGTCTTATCCTTGACTAGATATGGACTCCATGCTGGGGCTGCATTCTCCAGGATTGGCCTGACATATGTGGTATACAAAGTTCTGAATGATTCTTTACACAAGTTTCTGAATGCCGTTCGTATGTTGGCCAGTCTGGCATATGCTGCTGATGTTATCCGCTTGATATGTGCTGCAGGAGACAGGTCTGGCGTGATATCAACCCCCAAGTCTTTTTCCTTCTATGACTCCTTAAGAATTTCCTCTCCCAGATGATACCTTGTATCTGGCCTCCTGCTCCCTACACCTATCTTCATTACATTACATTTGGTTGGCTTAAACTCTAACAACCATTTGTTCGACCATTCCTTCAGCTTGTCTAGGTCTTCTTGAAGCCTCAAACAGTCCTCTTCTGTTTTAATCCTTCTCATAATTTTAGCACTGTCCACAAACATTGAGAGAAATGAATCGATACCCTCCGGGAGATCATTTACATATATCATATATATAATATATACATATATTTACATAGGTGTACACGCCCAGGTGTACAGGGCCAGGTGTACAAGGCCATGTGTACAAGGCCAGGTGTACACGCCCAGGTGTACATGGCCAGGTGAACACGCCCAGGTGTACAGGACCAGGTGTACAAGGCCAGGTGTACAAGGCCAAGTGTACAAGGCCAGGTGTACAAGACCAGGTGTACACGGCCAGGTGTTCACGGCCAGGTAAATACGGCCAGGTGTACACGGCCAGATGTACAAGGCCAGGTGTACACGCTCAGGTGTACACGCCCAGTTGTATAAGGCCAGGTACACACAGCCAGGTGTAAACGACCATGTGTACAAGGCCACGTGTACACGCCCAGATGTACACGTCCTGGTGTACAAGGCCATTTAAATACGGTCAGGTGAACAAGGCCTGGTGTACAAGGCCAGGTGTACACGCCCAGGTGTACACGGTCTGATGTACACCCCCAGGTGTACACGGCCAGGTGTACAAGGCCAGGTGTACACGTCTTGGTGTACATAACCTGATGTACACCGCCAGGTAAACACGCCCAGGTGTACAAGCCCAGGTGTACACGGCCAGGTGTGCAAGGCAAGGTTTATAAGGCCAGGTGTACACGCCCAGGTGTACACGGCCAGGTGAACACGCCCAGGTGTACAAGGCCAGGTGTACAAGGCCTGGTGTACAAGGCCAGGTGTACACGGATAGGAAAACACGGTCAGGAAAACACGGCCAGGTGTACACGGCCAGGAAAACACGGCCAGGTGTACACGGCCAGGTAAACACGGCCAGGTGTACTCGGCCAGGTGAACACGCACAGGTGTACACGGCCAGGTGTACACGGCAAGGTGAACACGCCCAGGTGTACACGGCCAGGTGTACAAGGCCTGATGCACAATGCCAGGTGTACACGGCCAGGTGTGCACGGCCAGGTGTGCAATGCTAGGTGTACACGGCCAGGTGTACACGGCTAGGAAAACACGGCCAGGTGTACACGGCCAGGAAAACACGGCCAGGTGTACACGGCCAGGTAAACACGGCCAGGTGTACACGGCCAGGTGAACACGCCCAGGTGTACACGCCCAGGTGTACACGGCTAGGTGTCCAAGGCAAGGTTTACAAGACCAGGTGTTCACGGCCAGGTGTACAAAGCCAGGTGTACAAGGCCAGGTGTACATGGCAAGGTGTACACGCCCAGGTGAACACGCCCAGGTGTAATCGCCCAAGTATACCCGGCCAGGTGTACACGGCCTGGTAAACACAGCAAGGTGTACACGGCCAGGTGAACACGCCCAGGTGTAATCGCCCAGGTGTACCAGGCCAGGTGAACACGCCCAGGTGTACAGGGCCAGGTGTACAAGGCCAGGTGTACAAGGCCAGGTGTACACGCCCAGGTGTACATGGCCAGGTGAACACGCCCAGGTGTACAGGGCCAGGTGTACAAGGCCAGGTGTACAAGACCAGGTGTACACGGCCAGGTGTACACGGCCAGGTAAACACGGCCAGGTGTACACGGCCTGGTGTACACGGCCAGATGTACAAGGCCAGGTGTACACGCTCAGGTGTACACGCCCAGGTGTACAAGGCCAGGTAAACACAGCCAGGTGTACACGGCCAGGTGTACACGGTCAGGTGTACAAGGCCAGGTGAACACGCCAAGGTGTACAGGGCCAGGTGTACAAGGCCAGGTGTACAAGGCCAGGTGTACACGCCCAGGTGTACATGGTCAGGTGAACACGCCCAGGTGTACAGGGTCAGGTGTACAAGGCCAGGTGTACAAGGCCAGGTGTACAAGACCAGGTGTACACGGCCAGGTGTACACGGTCAGGTAAATACGGCCAGGAGTACACGGCCAGTTGTTCACGGCCAGATGTACAAGGCCAGGTGTACACGCTCAGGTGTACACGCCCAGATGTACACGTCCTGGTGTACAAGGCCATTTAAACACGGCCAGGTGTACAAGGCCAGGTGTACACGCCCAGGTGTACACGGCCTGATGTACACCCCCAGGTGTACACGGCCAGGTGAACAAGGTCAGGTGTATACGGCTTGGTGTACATAACCTGATGTACACAGCCCGGTAAGCACGCCCAGGTGTACACGGCCAGGTGTGCAAGGCAAGGTTTATAAGGCCAGGTGCACACGCCCAGGTGAACACGCCCAGGTGTACAAGGCCAGGTGTACAAGGCCAGATGTACACAGCTAGGAAAACACGGCCAGGTGTACACGGCCAGGAAAACACGGCCATGTGTACACGGCCAGGAAAACACGGCCAGGTGTACACGGCTTGGTAAACACGGCCAGGTGTACACGGCCAGGTGAACACGCCCAGGTGTACACGCCCAGGTGTGCACGGCCAGGTGAACACGCCCAGGTGTACACGGCCAGGTGTACAAGGCCTGGTGTACAAGGCCAGGTGTACACGGCTAGGAAAACCCGGCCAAGTGTTCACGGCCAGGTGAACACGCCCAGGTGTACACGCCCAGGTGTACACAGCCAGGTGTCCAAGGCAAGGTTTACAAGGCCAGGTGTCCAAGGCAAGGTTTACAAGGCCAGGTGTACACGCCCAGGTGTTCACGGCCAGGTGAACACGCCCAGGTTTACACGGCCAGGTGTACAAGAACAGGTGTACACGGCCTGATGTACACCCCCAGGTGTACACGGCCAGGTGTACAAGGTCAGGTGTATACGGCTTGGTGTACATAACCTGATGTACACGGCCAGGTAAACACGCCCAGGTGTACACGCCCAGGTGTACACGCCCAGGTGTACACGGCCAGGTGTGCAAGGCAAGGTTTATAAGGCCAGGTGAACACGCCCAGGTGCACACGCCCAGGTGTACACGGCCAGGTGAACAAGGCCAGGTGTACAAGGCCTGGTGTTCAAGGCCAGGTGAACACGGCTAGGAAAACACGGCCAGGTGTACACGGCCAGGAAAACACGGCCAGGAAAACACGGCCAGGTGTACACGGCCAGGTAAACACGCCCAGGTGTACACGCCCAGGTGTACACGGCCATGTGAACACGGCCAGGTGTACACGGCCAGGTGTACAAGGCCTGGTGTACACGGCTAGGTAAACACGCCCAGGTGTACACGCCCAGGTGTACACGGCCAGGTGAACACGCCCACGTGTACACGGCCAGGTGTACAAGGCCTGGTGTACAATGCCAGGTGTACATGGCCAGGTGTGCAAGGCTAGGTATACACGGCCAGGTGTACACGGCTAGGAAAACACGGCCAGGTGTACACGGCCAGGAAAACACGGCCAGGTAAACACGGCCAGGTTTACACGCCCAGGTGTACACAGCCAGGTGTCCAAGGCAAGGTTTACAAGGCCAGGTGTACACGCCCAGGTGTTCACGGCCAGGTGAACACGCCCAGGTTTACACGGCCAGGTGTACAAGACCAGGTCTACACGGCCAGGTGTACACGCTCAGGTGTACACGGCCAGGTAAACACGGCCAGGTGTACACGGCCAGGTAAACACAGCCAGGTGTACACGGCCAGGTGAACACGCCCAGGTGTACACGCCCAAGTGTTCACGGCCAGGTGAACACGCCCAGGTTTACACGGCCAGGTGTACAAGACCAGGTCTACACGGCCAGGTGTACACGCTCAGGTGTACACGGCCAGGTAAACACGGCCAGGTGTACACAGCCAGGTGAACACGCCCAGGTGAACACGCCCAGGTGTACACGGCCAGGTGTACAAGGCCTGGTGTACAAGGCCAGGTGTACACGGCCAGGTGTACACGGCTAGGAAAACACGGCCAGGTGTACACGGCCAGGAAAACACGGCCAGGTGTACACGGCCAGGTAAACACGGCCAGGTGTACACGGCCAGGTGAACACGCCCAGGTGTACACGCCCAGGTGTACACAGCCAGGTGTACACGCCCAGGTGTACACAGCAAGGTGTCCAAGACAAGGTTTACAAGGCCAGGTGTACACGCCCAAGTGTTCACGGCCAGGTGAACACGCCCAGGTTTACACATCCAGGTGTACAAGGCCAGGTCTACACGGCCAGGTGTACACGCTCAGGTGTACACGGCCAGGTAAACACAGCCTGGTGTACACGGCCAGGTGAACACGCCAAGGTGTACACGCCCAGGTGAACACGGCCAAGTGAACACGCCCAGGTGTACACGGCCAGGTGTACAAGGCCTGGTGTACAAGGCCAGGTGTACACGGCCAAGTGTACACGGCCAGGTGTATACGGCCAGGTGTGCAAGGCTAGGTGTACACGGCCAGGTGTACACGGCTAGGAAAATACGGCCAGGTGTACACGGCCAGGAAAACACTACCAGGTGTACACGGCCAGGTAAACACGGCCAGGTATACACGGCCAGGTGAACACGCCCAGGTGTACACGCCCAAGTGTTCACGGCCAGGTGAACACGCCCAGGTTTACACGGCCAGGTGTACAAGACCAGGTCTACACGGCCAGGTGTACACGCTCAGGTGTACACGGCCAGGTAAACACGGCCAGGTGTACACAGCCAGGTGAACACGCCCAGGTGTACACGCCCTGGTGTACACGGCCAAGTGTACAAACCCAGGTGTACAAGGCCAGGTGTACACGGCTAGGTGTACACGCCCAGGTGTAATCGTCCAGGTATACCAGGCCTGGTGTACACGGCTAGGTAAACACGCCCAGGTGTACACGCCCAGGTGTACACGGCCAGGTGAACACGCCCACGTGTACACGGCCAGGTGAACAAGGCTTGGTGTACAAGGCCAGGTGTACATGGCCAGGTGTTCAAGGTTAGGTATACACGGCCAGGTGTACACGGCTAGGAAAACACGGCCAGGTGTACACGGCCAGGAAAACACGGCCAGGTAAACACGGCCAGGTGTACACGCCCAGGTGTACACAGCCAGGTGTCCAAGGCAAGGTTTACAAGGCCAGGTGTACACGCCCAGGTGTTCACGGCCAGGTGAACACGCCCAGGTTTACACGGCCAGGTGTACAAGACCAGGTCTACACGGCCTTGTGTACACGCTCAGGTGTACACGGCCAGGTAAACACGGCCAGGTGAACACAGCCAGGTGTACACGGCCAGGTGAACACGCCCAGGTGTACACGCCCAAGTGTTCACGGCCAGGTGAACACGCCCAGGTTTACACGGCCAGGTGTACAAGACCAGGTGTACACGGTCAGGTGTACACGCTCAGGTGTACACGGCCAGGTAAACACGGCCAGGTGTACACAGCCAGGTGAACACGCCCAGGTGAACACGCCCAGGTGTACACGGCCAGGTGAACACGCCCAGGTGTACACGGCCAGGTGTAAAAGGCCTGGTGTACAAGGCCAGGTGTACACGGCCAGGTGTACACGGCTAGGAAAACACGGCCAGGTGTACACGGCCAGGAAAACACGGCCAGGTGTACACGGCCAGGTAAACACGGCCAGGTGTACACGGCCAGGTGAACACGCCCAGGTGTACACGCCCAGGTGTACACAGCCAGGTGTACACGTCCAGGTGTACACAGCCAGGTGTCCAAGACAAGGTTTACAAGGCCAGGTGTACACGCCCAAGTGTTCACGGCCAGGTGAACACGCCCAGGTTTACACGGCCAGGTGTACAAGACCAGGTCTACACGGCCAGGTGTACACGCTCAGGTGTACACGGCCAGCTAACACAGCCTGGTGTACACGGCCAGGTGAACACGCCCAGGTGTACACGCCCAGGTGTACACGGCCAAGTGAACACGCCCAGGTGTACACGGCCAGGTGTACAAGGCCTGGTGTACAAGGCCAGGTGTACACGGTCAGGTGTACACGGCCAGGTGTATACGGCCAGGTGTAGAAGGCCAGGTGTACATGCCCAGGTGTACACGGCCAGATGTACACACCCAGGTGTACACGGCGAGGTGTACAATGCCAGGTGTACACGGCTTGGTGTACACGGCCAGGTGTACACGGCCAGGTAACACGGCCAGGTGTACACGGCCAGGTGAACACGCCCAGGTGTTCACGCCCAGGTGTACATGGCCAGGTGTACATGGCCAGGTGTACATGGCCAAGTGTACAAGGCTAGGTGTAAAAGACAAGGTTTACAAAGCCAGGTGTACACGCCCAGGTATACACGGCCAGGTGAACACGCCCAGGTGTACACGGCCAGGTGTACATGGCCAGGTGTACAAGGCCAGGTGTACACGGCCAGGAAAACACGGCCAGGTGTACACGGCCAGGAAAACACGGGCAGGTGTACACAGCCAGATGTACACGGCCAGGTGTACACGTTCAGGTGTACACGGCCAGGTGTACAAGACAAGGTTTACAAAGCCAGGTGTACACGTCCAGGTGTACACGGGGAAGTGAACACGCCCATGTGTACACGGCCAGGTAAACACGGCCAGGTGTACACGCCCAGGTGTACACAGCCAGGTGTCCAAGGCAAGGTTTACAAGGCCAGGTGTACACGCCGAAGTGTTCACGGCCAGGTGAACACGCCCAGGTTTACACGGCCAGGTTTACAAGACCAGGTCTACACGGCCAGGTGTACACGCTCAGGTGTACACGGCCAGGTAAACACAGCCAGGTATACACGGCCAGGTGAACACGCCCAGGTGTACACGCCCAGGTGTACACGGCCAGGTGAACACGCCCAGGTGTACACGGCCAGATGTACAAGGCCTGGTGTACAAGGCCAGGTGTACACGGCCAGGTGTACACGGCCAGGTGTATTCGGCCAGGTGTGCAAGGCTAGGTGTACACGGCCAGGTGTACACGGCTAGGAAAACACGGCCAGGTGTACACGGCCCGGGAAACACGGCCAGGTGTACACGGCCAGGTAAACACGGCCAGGTGTACACGGAGAGGTGAACACGCCCAGGTGTTCACGCCCAAGTGTTCACGGCCAGGTGAACACGCCCAGGTTTACACGGCCAGGTGTACAAGACCAGGTCTACACGGCCAGGTGTACACGCTCAGGTGTACACGGCCAGGTAAACACGGTCAGGTGTACACAGCCAGGTGAACACGCCCAAGTGTACACGCCCAAGTGTACAAAGCCAGGTGTACAAGGCCAGGTGTACACGGCTAGGTGTACACGCCCAGGTGTAATCGTCCAGGTATACCCGGCCAGGTGTACACGGCCTGGTAAACACGGCAAGGTGTACACGGCCAGGTGAACACGCCCAGGTGTAATCGCCCAGGTGTACAAGGCCAGGTAAACACGGCCAGGTGTCCACGGCCAGGTGTAGAAGGCCAGGTGTACATGCCCAGGTGTACACGGCCAGATGTACACACCCAGGTGTACACGGCGAGGTGTACAATGCCAGGTGTACACGGCTTGGTGTACACGGCCAGGTGTACACGGCCAGGTAACACGGCCAGGTGTACACGGCCAGGTGAACACGCCCAGGTGTTCACGCCCAGGTGTACATGGCCAGGTGTACATGGCCAGGTGTACATGGCCAAGTGTTCAAGGCTAGGTGTAAAAGACAAGGTTTACAAAGCCAGGTGTACACGCCCAGGTATACACGGCCAGGTGAACACGCCCAGGTGTACACGGCCAGGTGTACATGGCCAGGTGTACAAGGCCAGGTGTACACGGCCAGGAAAACACGGCCAGGTGTACACGGCCAGGAAAACACGGGCAGGTGTACACAGCCAGATGTACACGGCCAGGTGTACACGTTCAGGTGTACACGGCCAGGTGTACAAGACAAGGTTTACAAAGCCAGGTGTACACGTCCAGGTGTACACGGGGAAGTGAACACGCCCATGTGTACACGGCCAGGTAAACACGGCCAGGTGTACACGGCCAGGTGAACACGCCCAGGTGTACACGCCCAGGTGTACACAGCCAGGTGTCCAAGGCAAGGTTTACAAGGCCAGGTGTACACGCCGAAGTGTTCACGGCCAGGTGAACACGCCCAGGTTTACACGGCCAGGTTTACAAGACCAGGTCTACACGGCCAGGTGTACACGCTCAGGTGTACACGGCCAGGTAAACACAGCCAGGTATACACGGCCAGGTGAACACGCCCAGGTGTACACGCCCAGGTGTACACGGCCAGGTGAACACGCCCAGGTGTACACGGCCAGATGTACAAGGCCTGGTGTACAAGGCCAGGTGTACACGGCCAGGTGTACACGGCCAGGTGTATTCGGCCAGGTGTGCAAGGCTAGGTGTACACGGCCAGGTGTACACGGCTAGGAAAACACGGCCAGGTGTACACGGCCAGGAAAACACGGCCAGGTGTACACGGCCAGGTAAACACGGCCAGGTGTACACGGAGAGGTGAACACGCCCAGGTGTACACGCCCAAGTGTTCACGGCCAGGTGAACACGCCCAGGTTTACACGGCCAGGTGTACAAGACCAGGTCTACACGGTCAGGTGTACACGCTCAGGTGTACACGGCCAGGTAAACACGGCCAGGTGTACACAGCCAGGTGAACACGCCCAGGGGTACACGCCCTGGTGTACACGGCCATGTGTACAAAGCCAGGTGTACAAGGCCAGGTGTACACGGCTAGGTGTACACGCCCAGGTTTAATCGTCCAGGTATACCCGGCCAGGTGTACACGGCCTGGTAAACACGGCAAGGTGTACACGGCCAGGTGAACACGCCCAGGTGTACAAGGCCAGGTAAACACGGCCAGGTGTCCACGGCCAGGTGTACATGCCCAGGTGTACACGGCCAGATGTACACTCCCAGGTGTACACGGCGAGGTGTACAATGCCAGGTGTACACGGCTTGGTGTACACGGGCAGGTGTACACGGCCAGGTAAACACGGCCAGGTGTACACGGCCAGGTGAACACGCCCAGGTGTACATGGCCAGGTGTACATGGCCAGGTGTACATGGCCAAGTGTACAAGGCTAGGTGTAAAAGACAAGGTTTACAAAGCCAGGTATACACGTCCAGGTATACACGGCCAGGTGAACACGCCCAGGTGTACACGGCCAGGTGTACATGGCCAGGTGTACACGGCCAGGAAAACACGGCCAGGTGTACACGGCCAGGAAAACACGGGCAGGTGTACACAGCCAGATGTACACGGCCAGGTGTACACGTTCAGGTGTACACGGCCAGGTGTACAAGACAAGGTTTACAAAGCCAGGTGTACACGGGGAGGTGAACACGCCCATGTGTACACGGCCAGGTAAACACGGCCAGGTGTACACAGCCAGGTGAACACACTCAGGTGTACACGCCCAGGTGTACATGGTCAGGTGAACAAGCCCAGGTGTACACGGCCAGGTGAACACGGCTTCCCGGGAATTGTCATATTCATAGGGAAACCTGTAGTTATATTAGTAATCACACATCCCATGCACTTGAACAGATCAACTTTTTACATTACCGGCCGGCCGGCCGAGCGGACAGCACACTGGACTTGTGATCCTGTGGTCCCGGGTTCGATCCCAGGCGCCGGCGAGAAACAATGGGCAGAGTTTCTTTCACCCTATGCCCCTGTTACCTAGCAGTAATATAGGTTCCTGGGTGGTAGTCAGCTGTCACGGGCTGCTTTCTGGGGGTGGAGGCCTGGTCGAGGACCGGGCCGCGGGGACTCTAAAGCCCCGAAATCATCTCAAGATCTCAAGATAACCTTCATTACATAGGAATACATTCCTTCCATCTCACAAGAGGCTTCCACTCATCCTTGTCCCTTACCATGTCTTCTATGATAGCCCCTCTCTCCCTCCATCCTCCTTTATTCTAACTTTTCAGTTTCCCCCGAATTCACTTTTTCTCTCTCTAGTCTACCATCTATTGAACCCAGATTATCTCTATACGCTCTCAGCAATCTTTAAAGTGTTTTTGATTTTGCATTCTACTTTTCTACATGATATTAAGTATTCCTTCTTGCAGCCATTCTTATATCACGACCCATGCTTCTCAGATTGTCTATTTCTGCTCTGATTTTGTCTCGTTCATACAACACCAACGTCTGGCATCCTGACAACTGCACAACCCACACCTTCATGCCGACCTCTGACTTCATCTCTTCTAATATTGTTTTTCTAAGCAAGACTTTTGTTGCTCCAGCTACTTTCCTTCCCTGAGTGACGCTCTTCTCAGCTTCAGGGAAACCTGTACTTATATTAGTAATCACACATCCCATGCACTTAAACAGATCAACTTTTTACATTACTTTATGATTTGGATTTTTTCACATATCATTTCCTTTTCTGTCCACAACTATGACTTCATTTTCGGTCACATTCACTTTTAGCAGCACTGTCTTACGTTTGAAGAAACATTCTTACCGTGACATCACTCACTACCCTCTCCATGTATATGTATTAAGCCACCAGGAGGACGTCACAATGTAGTGACTCTCATCTACATTTATATTATGCCAGAGACATTACACTATTCACTCTGAAATATGCACAGATAATTTTCACAACATATATCAACACTGCATACTCATCATTCTTTAGCTCTTATCAATTAAACTTTGCATCTGCATTTCCAAAGTCCACAAATGCATTGCATCCCTTAAAATGTATCTTACATTCCTTATAAGCTGTCTGCAGATATCTGATATACAATCACTCTGTCACCACTGAACTACCCTTGTCCATTGTATTGTAAACAGTCGGTTATCTATAAACAGTTTGTTAATGAAAGTGGACTCCTCTGTATTTTAAACCAAAATAATATATTAGAATAAATATTGAGAGAGTTTACTAATGGGTTAAACATGTGATATTGAGTGTCAGCGGGTGTGTGGAGGCCAGACACCACCAAGGTACCCTGAGAACCATCTGTGTTGGAGAAGCTCTGATGACTGAGTGGTTCTCACAGTTCTTGCAGCTATGCTACTACTATGTACTCTATGTGATATCCAAGATAACGTAGAGACATTTTATGAGTGACATTGAGCATTAACTGTAGAAAGAGAGAGTCTAGGCTTCATGCCATTACTGTGTGCTTATTTTCTCTGAGGAGAACCAGTTATCTCAAGTTTCTGAGTGAAAGGTGTATTTATTTTCCCTTAAGAGAACTAATGTCATGATATGAAGATGATTTGACTATACTGAGATGTGAAGCAACAGTGCTATGACTTCATGATTTTTTATATATAATACCGATATGCTCTCCATTTAAGTGCCATTGTACATCAAGTTCGTCAAGTTGATTTATGTTAGCTATATATATGATTCTATCGGTATGCATATTTTTAATTATATACACAATCTAGGTGTTTCTGTGCCAAGAAACTATATACATTCCTGGGGGATTCCCGCAGACATGTAAGAGCTGGCTCTTATAATAACTTCCGGGAGAACATGCAAGTGAACCCTCCCTCACGGCAATTGTCAGAGCCCAGATCAAAGGCCAACAAAAAATTTTATCATATAAATATATATTTTAAAAAATAAATGAGTGTATTTTTACTTATATATTCAAATATGTGGTAAGGTTTTCAGTTCGCATTTGATCTAGAATAGACTCTACAATTTCTACACTAACTATTATTTATATACAAAAGTACACTCACTGCTCATTGCCAATCATATAACACACTGTCAGTATTCAATGCCTTATGACAAAACTTCCAAATTCATATAATTCCTTTTACTCCACAGCAATTAGTGATGTATGCATACAGTGTACCAAATCAGTACCTGTAGTTTTCTGAGCATCACCAATAATGTAATCACCTCTTCTAGATATATATCACCTGTCTAATGATCTTACACTCCGACATCATCATTAAATCTAATGATATTCTCATTTCATCACAGCCACCTATTACACTCACAAATACTCACCCACCTTACTTATCTCATCATTATTCATTCATATTTCCCCGTGTCTAGCTTCAACATATCCCTATACAATACATATAATGTATAGACATTTTGTTGTAAATGATATTCATTTCCAGGAATTTCGTGTTAGTTTTGTCATTCTGCCTTGTCTTTAATTGTTCATGATAAAATTTATTGATCTAGGTAAAATATCTGACACCAGTTGGTGAGTTACATACTCTGTGAAGATTCCAGTTTCATTTTCCATAAAATATTTCGTCTTGTTGTTCATGCGAATTTTCTTCAGAGATTCGAAGAATGGTCTGATAGGGTTCTCAAACGTCTCCTTAAAGATATGTTCAATATCTACAGGATCAGACACGAAGATTACATCCCCCTGCCCCAGGAGGTTTAACTTAAAGATTCTGCCGTATTTCTTGAAGTAAGATTCCCAGAGTCGCGGCAGCCGTGTGGAATCATATACTGTACACACAAAAATCATAAACATTAATAGAGAAAATCCTACCTAAAACAATGGTTTTATAGTGCAAAATGAAAGTAATGTTACCATGCATTTCAATTATGACTGGAAAGAACCGAATATCGCTGACATTCTCACCTGGGTCAGTAAACATGGAAGGCATGGTGCCCAAAATTGGCCATGCCATAGGGCCCGGGATCTCGGAATGAGGTCGTGGGTGAGAGATCCCAGAGTCTAACTCAAGTGCTACTCCGGCTACGGAAGACACGCCACGGCAGGCCGCTTCTCGCATCCTTGACAAGGAGGAGGGGGCCCGAGGGATGGCATAACATGGAGAATATGTCCGACAGATTCTAGGAAGAACAGAGTTTTTGGCCAGCATCAACATGCTTAATCCAGTGACCATCTTGGCGCTTCTCTACTCGATTGGAATAAATATGAAGAGATGGTCGTCTGAAGGTTGTCTCTGGAAGATATTAATGCTATTAAGTTCTTTCCTTCAATAAATGTTTCTCCACATATATAATTGTCAAAAAAGTAGGTTAAACAGTACCTTTTCACTTACTCACTTAGCATCCTTTAATAGTAAGTCAAAGGCCATGTGTATTATCAGAAAAACGGTGGAACGTAAAAAATATGAAGAAATGAAACAGCAGAAAGCTTATAAGCCTATACGCGGCAACTTCTTTTATATCCACCAAGAATAATTCATGATGTCTAACCTGCGCTGGAAATTATCGAGCAATATTTAGCCACAAAACTCTCAAATCTGAAAATAATGGAAGAGACGACGTTTCGGGCTGACCAGGACCATTATCAAGTCGTGTAACCATTATTAGTCGACGTGATGATGGTCCAGGACGGACCGAAACGTCATTACTTTCTTTATTTTTACATCTGTGGGTTGGGTGACTAATTTTCAGCTACATTTTTATGACTTACAGTTTGCAATCCAGCGATCCCACATTAATCATGTTACATTACCACATAATGTGTTCCATAACCCAACAATTTAATTTAAAATCCAGTATTTAATCAGAAGTTTCTTCAATCTAGATTTATCCATTGTACCTTGTTCGATTATATTCAGATATTTTTTAAATTTTATTTACATTTCTTTATTATACCCATTAAATCCTGTAAATATTTCTGTCGTGTAATCCTTCCTCCTCGTCTTTCAAAAGAATGTAAATTAAACTGTTATAAAGCCTCCTTAAGGAAGGTTTCTATTTATTGGATGAACTTTTCCTTCCATTTATGTCAGCGTTTATGGGAAGTTATGTCCATCCTATAATACGGAGACCATAACGCAACTGCATAATCCAATTGAGCCCCTAACAAGGGCAACACAAAGCTGCAGAATAATATCCATATCAATCAAGTGTAAAGATTTAATAATATATATATAAATGACCACATTTATAATTAGGGTAAAATTACAATAAAAATTACAGAACAGTAATTAAATAGAAAGTCAAAATAACAGCATAGAACGTATAGTTTTATTATAGAATTATAGTTTTATACTGGAAAATGTTGACTGTATTTGTCAGTGATCTATGCAAAAATCAACACAGTTGTGACTGAGGTGATCAGGTGTTAAAGCATTAACACCTGATCACCCCCCCCCAAAAAAAAATGAAGATTGCGGTTAGACCTGTAAGACTGATATTTGACAAAACATCTATATCTATTAAGGAGAATGTCTGTCTGTATGTTCGAAGTTGGAGGCCAGAGGGTTGTGGTTAGCCTCATACAACTTTCCGTTGTAAACTGTGATTGGATGGTGAGTGTCAGTGTGTGTCTCGGGTCAACCCATATGCCTCTCTCTCTCAGCTAGTACAATTGACTCCTATTGTGACTAAAAGCGACGCCTATGAAGTCTAAAATGCAGGTAGGATTTTCCATAAAGTGTTTATCAACAACTTTTACGGCTATCATCGAGGTTCAATCAACATCGATAATGTTCATACAGTTTTGATTCATTGTTTCTAGAGCATGTTTTGCCCACTAACGAGGAGGGAGAGAAAGAGAGAGAAAGAGAGAGAGAGAGAGAGAGAGAGAGAGAGAGAGAGAGAGAGAGAGAGAGAGAGAGAGAGAGAGAGAGAGAGAGAGAGAGAGAGAGAGAGAGAGAGAGAGCGAGCGAGAGAGAGAGAGAGAGAGAGAGAGAGAGAGAGAGAGAGAGAGAGAGAGAGAGAGAGAGAGAGAGAGAGAGAGAGAGAGAGAGAGAGAGAGAGAGAGAGCGAGAGAGAGAGAGAGAGAGAGAGAGAGAGAGAGAGAGAGAGAGAGAGAGAGAGAGAGAGAGAGAGAGAGAGAGAGAGAGAGAGAGAGAGAGAGAAAGAGAGAGAGAGAGAGAAAGAAAGAAAGAAAGAAAGAAAGAGAGAGAGAGAGAGAGAGAGAGAGAGAGAGAGAGAGAGAGAGAGAGAGAGAGAAAGAGAGAGAGAGAGAGAAAGAAAGAAAGAAAGAAAGAAAGAGAGAGAGAGAGAGAGAGAGAGAGAGAGAGAGAGAGAGAGAGAGAGAGAGAGAGAGAGAGAGAGAGAGAGAGAGAGAGAGAGAGAGAGAGAGAGAGAGAGAGGGAGAGAGAGAGAGAGAGACATAATGAGATATATATATACTAGGTACAACATATATATGAATTTCTTTACAAGACTCAAATTTCTTGTATGTCCTTGACAATTATGGGACATCCGTTATGTGTGTACTAACATACTAACATTAATACTAACTTCGGGATAGGTATGTCAGTACTCAACATTGCACTGCGACCCGAGAATTCTCCCCCTCGGAGTTATGTTGGAAATTTCCAACACTAATAAACTACTATTGTATTATAATTAATCATTATTATTATATACTAACTACAGTAGTCACTAAATTTACTAACAGTAGTGTCAACATAAACTAACCATTGTATCTGCGTATTAATGCTAGAATTCTTACGAAATAGAGCACCAACATTGCGTCAGATAATGTCTAGTTAAACACATTTATTACCAATGTGTTAGAGAATTGAACGTGGTTCTCTAAAATCATCAGTATTCCGTGTGATAATTATTTAAGGATAACATAACTCCCAATACTTCTTAATCGAGAGTTTTTAGTTACAATTGTTATCAAGTAATAGTTTTTCTGTCACGCGTGAATGCCATGGAGAAAACTACAATCTTCTCCATTTCTCGTTTAACACCATAAGACGAGAAGGCGATAATATTTAAATCTTTAGAATTGCAACCCAGTCCTCATTAAAGTATTTCAACCACAATTGCGGAAGGCGGCGATGTTACGGACCCGGATTCAGCGTCCGAGCCTGGAGCAGTGACAAACACGCCATCTGTGGGTCAGCTCCCGAAACCCCCGCCAAACGAACGACGACACCTAGTGAGGACAGCGTGTACTGGCCTCGAGGACCAGTTTCCAGTCTGGTTCAGCACTCAACACCGCCGCTCCTGACCTCTGGTGAGGTGGTGCTCCGACGACAGCGCCATCTATGGACTGGATGCGTCGGGCGTTTGTATCTGAGCCTGTGAGTGTGGTGTATTAGTGTCCCGGTTATTAATGACGTGTCTGCTTACAGAGCCGACCTGGGACCACTGTGTTGAAGGTGAAGTCAGTCTACCCGAGGCAGCCAGTCTCCATACAGCGAAGTTTGCTGCAGCTGTTGTGACGTCGTCCCCCCGGAAGAACACTGTGGTGTGTTAAGCCTGCCAGTGGAGTGGCAGTGGAAGGATTTACCCGGGACCGACGGTTGGAGACGATAATCCACTGGGGTATTGAGGATAGGAGGGTGATTGGTGATATCACACGAGACTCCTGTCTAGGGCGTACCCCTTTTATCGTTCGTGGAGTGGCCGTACCAGCCTTGGTGGCTCAGTACCTGCCAGCAGACCTGCTGGACGTGTGGTTGACGGCCTCCACGACGGTGCCCCCAGTGGACCTGTGTTGTGGCTGACCTGTGGCCAGGGTAGACTCGGCGTTCTCAGAGGACACGTCTTGAGGCCACGAAGAAAGCACCGCGGACTCAGCACCTAGCTTCGAGGATCCATAGTCTCCAGCAGAAGACTACAGTGTTGATCCCCTTGTAAAGTGTTAATACCCCTCCCCCTTGTGTACTCTATTATTTTATATATTTAAATGGTGATGGTGAAGATTATATTATATTAAGTTCTTAGCTTTCTTTCCCTACTCCCTTTAAGTTACTTGCGTCACGGATCTCATCCCTTGAAAGCCTCTACTGGCTTGGGGTCGGATACATATATCTTCCTCTAACAACATCAGAGTGAGAACCCCGTTGCGTCCCGAGAGGGCCGTAACATAATTGGCATCCCCAGCGGGATCCGTCCCCTTGTTAAGTATGTTTGATAGGGGTGGTGAAGTGGCGTAATCCCTGTAAATAATTCCCCCTGTGTGCGACGATTGTGACGTTATACGTCCTGTGCGGTGCTCAGAGTGACTAAGTGCGATATTGTGCAGTGCGGTGCTCGCTGTGATTAAGCGATTAAGTGCAATATTGACTAGTGCGGTGCTCAGTGATTAAGTGCAATATTGTAGAGCGAAGTGTTCGCTTGGACTCAGTGCAATATTGGGTAGTGCGGTGCCTGGAGTGATTACGTGCAATATTGGCAAGTGCAGTGTTTGGTGCGATAAAGTGCAATATTGGCGTAGAACAGTGCTCGGTGTGTTAAGTGCTAACGTGTAAGCAGTGTGTTAAGCGCAAAGTGTTCCATCTGTGACAATGGCAGACAAAGCTACCATCGATGATCTGGACGAGGTTCAGGCTTTTCTGAACAGAGAGGATTGTCTTGCCAGATTGAAATATTTGAGCAAACCAGAGCTTGTACTAGTGAGCGCCTACCTGGAGATCAAGATCCGTGCCAGTGACTCCCGTGTGGAGATCTTGTCCAAGGTACACCGGCACCTGAAGGCAGAAGAGAAACAGGAAGGCGAGACTCCTAGTACAAAGGAAAGTGCAGACATAGCTTCCACGGAAAAGGAAGATAAGGGCAGCGACGTTGACAGTGATGCAGGCGAGCTTAATATCAGCTTCCTAACAGTCAAGATGCGTGCCCTAGAGATCAATCGGGAAATAGAATGGAAGAAATTAGAAATGGAACGAGAGAGGCAAGATAAAGAATTGGAGATGAGACGTTTAGAATTAGAACGAGAAAGAGAAAGAGAAGAACGAGAAAGAGAAAAAGAAGAACGAGAAAGAGAAGAGAGACGGGAGAGAGAAGAACGAGAACGAGAGAGAGAAGAACGAGAAAGAGAAGAGAAACGAGAGAGAGAAGGACGAGAAAGAGAAGAGAAACGAGAGAGAGAAGAACGAGAAAGAGAAGAGAGACGAGAGAGAGAAGAACGAGAACGAGAGAGAGAAGAACGAGAACGAGAGAGAGAAGAACGAGAGCGAGAAAGAGAGGAACGAGACAGACAAGAACAACGAGACAAAGAGGAAAGAGAGAGACAACATGAACTAGAAGTTTTGCGATTAGGCGGTGGTCGGAGGCAAACAACGGACACCAGTAGCTTCGATCCGGTACGCAACATCAAAATGGTCCCCAAATTCCATGAGAAGGAAGTGTCAAAATTCTTTGCAGCCTTTGAGAAAGTCGCTGCCTCTTTGGAGTGGCCAAGGGAGAATTGGGCCATCATGATACAGTCAGTCCTGACTGGGAAGGCCCAAATCGCCTACTCTACGTTATCCCTTGACGACTCCGGCGATTACGATATGGTGAAGAAAGTGGTGCTCATGGCGTACCAATTGGTACCTGAGGCATATAGGCAAAAGTTCAGAAACCTGAAGAAGACCTCAGAGCACACTTTCACCGAATTCGCCACCATCAAGGAGCGACTTTTTCAAGAATGGTGTGCCTCTCGGAAGGTGGAGACCAGAGAAGACCTCGAACAGCTGATTCTGCTCGAGGACTTCAAGGATTGTTTATCTGGAGACCTCAAGACGTACTTGGAGGAACAGCAGGTAGAGACCTTGAGTGCAGCAGCCACCATGGCTGAAGAGTACATCCTGACTCATAGGCCGTCTGCTAAGTACGTCCCAAGGAATTACCAGCGCCGGTTCGACAGACCTCATGATGAAGAAGAAAGACCCGTCCCACAAAGTGCTAAGAAGACTCCCCCAAGTAGCCCTCGAAGAACAAGTCCTAGCAGTCCGAAACACCGGAGCCCGAGGAGGAATATGGTGTGTTGGACTTGTGGGCAGAAAGGGCACATAGCTGCTAGGTGCCGAGGCAGAAGAGGTGGCAGCGCACGAAGGGAGGTGATGTTGATGAGCTGTGTTACACCACCAGCAGGAAACCAGTCTACGATGACGCAGGAAGGACCAAGTTTGTTTGCCCCTCACACTTCATGCGGGTATGTAACGAGTGGTCATACTGGTAGATCAGTTGTAGTGCTCAGAGATAGTGGAGCAGCCCAGTCCCTGATCGTGAAGAGCTCGTTACCCGAGGGAGAAAGTGTGGATGGGAGACCAGAGGTGATCCTGGTTGGATTTCCTAGGACGCAGTACATCGCCCCCTTAGTGCCAGTACATCTCGACTCGCCTTATTTCAGCGGCACATGTGCGTTGGCAGTAGTCGATACCCTCCCTGTGGCTGGGATTGACGTGATACTAGCCAACGACTTGGTGACAGATTGGAGCATCAATCTTCCCAAGGTTGCGGACGAGTCTACCGGAACAGCAAAGTCTGAGGTGTCTACAGGCAATGGTAATGTCCAGGTAAAGACAGACCCGGATGTAACTATGTTTAATTTGTCCTCTCGCCTACAGATTAAGAACGATCTAGCAGTGTCTCCTGATTCTCTCGACAAAGAACATGAGGTTACGATGGCAGAAGTACCTGAGCTAGAAGAGAGGCCTTGTGTGCAGGCATCCACGGGTACCAACGAGTCTGGAGCGAAGGCAGAAGTGTGCTTGCGGTATGGCAAGTTACGGCGTGTATTGAACCAGCCAGAGATTCCCCAGACGTCAGAGGTATGTGAGGTGTGTTCAAAAGGTCTAGTGCCCTCTTCGGTCCAAGCCAGGCGTGTGGATGTGGCCGGCTATGGACATGACTGGCTCGGGAAGCTTATCCCTCAATTGGCCTCATGTTTCTTAGCGATACTTTGTTTGATTCTCGTATGTGCTCTCAGTGAGGACCGGTGGACGACCCGACGAATGATGGCTCCCATGAACATCGCGAAGAGGTCCCAGGGATTGGAGATTTGTACTGCAAGTGTTGCAGTTGAAGAAGGGACCTGGGAGGTAATAGATGATACAGGAGGTACGATATGTGATAATATGAGTGACTGTTTCCGACAGGTTGACACCCCCCGCGTGACTGCTGAGCCTCAACACAGCGTTATACGGAACGTTGGTCGACCTGACGGGGGCAGAGCGAATGCCATCCTCGGTGAGCAAGCAGCCCTGTTGGAACTAGGTGTGGGCCTAGTAGAGGAGTGTATAGTAAGTACTGACTTGCCCATTGTCGCTATCACTCTGAATTATCAGACCCCTGTATTCCAGGTTCCTGCCTCCCTGAAGGACCATCGGACCGGCACCAGAAATGCCGTCTGTGGACAGCCATCATCGGTGCCACGACATAGGGAAGTGTCGAGTCCCCCCAGATCGTGTCAAAACCAATCCGTACTAGAGAGGTGTGAGATGATGCCCCTGCTCGACATCGCAGTGGAGAGGTGGACGATTATATCAGGCAGATCATTGCCTTCTATCTACAAGTTCCCTTTGTGCCAGGGTTCCTCAGTACAGTTCTGTAGACGTGACAGCCTCGACATCCCAGATTATAAAGCATGTGTGTCCATTTGGAGTTGTGTCGTCGTACTAATTTGGTTTGTGTTTCTTTTTATAGAACCCCAAACCAAATTCTTTTTGGTGGGGAGGTGTTACGGACCCGGATTCAGCGTCCGAGCCTGGAGCAGTGACAAACACGCCATCTGTGGGTCAGCTCCCGAAACCCCCGCCAAACGAACGACGACACCTAGTGAGGACAGCGTGTACTGGCCTCGAGGACCAGTTTCCAGTCTGGTTCAGCACTCAACACCGCCGCTCCTGACCTCTGGTGAGGTGGTGCTCCGACGACAGCGCCATCTATGGACTGGATGCGTCGGGCGTTTGTATCTGAGCCTGTGAGTGTGGTGTATTAGTGTCCCGGTTATTAATGACGTGTCTGCTTACAGAGCCGACCTGGGACCACTGTGTTGAAGGTGAAGTCAGTCTACCCGAGGCAGCCAGTCTCCATACAGCGAAGTTTGCTGCAGCTGTTGTGACGTCGTCCCCCCGGAAGAACACTGTGGTGTGTTAAGCCTGCCAGTGGAGTGGCAGTGGAAGGATTTACCCGGGACCGACGGTTGGAGACGATAATCCACTGGGGTATTGAGGATAGGAGGGTGATTGGTGATATCACACGAGACTCCTGTCTAGGGCGTACCCCTTTTATCGTTCGTGGAGTGGCCGTACCAGCCTTGGTGGCTCAGTACCTGCCAGCAGACCTGCTGGACGTGTGGTTGACGGCCTCCACGACGGTGCCCCCAGTGGACCTGTGTTGTGGCTGACCTGTGGCCAGGGTAGACTCGGCGTTCTCAGAGGACACGTCTTGAGGCCACGAAGAAAGCACCGCGGACTCAGCACCTAGCTTCGAGGATCCATAGTCTCCAGCAGAAGACTACAGTGTTGATCCCCTTGTAAAGTGTTAATACCCCTCCCCCTTGTGTACTCTATTATTTTATATATTTAAATGGTGATGGTGAAGATTATATTATATTAAGTTCTTAGCTTTCTTTCCCTACTCCCTTTAAGTTACTTGCGTCACGGATCTCATCCCTTGAAAGCCTCTACTGGCTTGGGGTCGGATACATATATCTTCCTCTAACAACATCAGAGTGAGAACCCCGTTGCGTCCCGAGAGGGCCGTAACAGGCGACGCCATTGTGCAGTGAGCGTGCTTGAACAGCGGAGGGTCTTGGCGTCAAGAGTGGCGAGACACGTGGCGTTGGGGAGTTATCAGCAAGAATTACACTGATTCCCAACTAATACTGAATAATTATTTTTCCACGTGCTCCATAGTGCTCGGCCAACCAATAACGCGTCTAGAATTAAGCCAAAACCCACAAATGCGTGTACAACACCATGAAAGCTTGGGACTGGCAGACGCGATATCGGCAGACTTCAGTAGTAGCTACGCTCACGTTAAGTATAGTTTCTTTCTTGATGCATCATTTAAGATTGTATATTTGTGATTATTCTGTCGTTATATAGTGAGACGACCCCATATCCAACGTTAGTACCGCCTTAGTGTTTTCTTTTCTATTTTCATGAATATTGAGATTAAAAGTAGCCTAGTCCAATGCTACTTAATATTCTTTAAATTACAGCTCGTATGTGAGGAGTCAACGAGTCGTTAACAGCATTCGTGTTATTCACCTCTAATTTCTTCTATATTCATTTCATAAAGACTTATGAAATGATATATATATATATATATATATATATGTCGTACCTAGTAGCCAGAATGCACTTCTCAGCCTACTATGCAAGGCCCGATTTGCCTAATAAGCCAAGTTTTCATGAATTAATTGTTTTTCGACTACCTAACCTACCTAACCTAACCTAACCTAACTTTTTCGGCTACCTAACCAAACCTAACCTATGAAGATAGGCTAGGTTAGGTTAGGTAGGGTTGGTTAGGTTCGGTCATATATCTACGTTAATTTTAACTCAAATAAAAAAAAATTGACCTCGTACATAATGAAATGGGTAGCTTTATCATTTCATAAGAAAAAAAATTAGAGAAAATATATTTATTCATGAAAACTTGGCTTATTAGGCAAATCGGGCCTTGCATAATAGGCTGAGAAGTGCGTTCTGGCTACTAGGTACGACATATATATATATATATATATATATATATATATATATATATATATATATATATATATATATATATATATATATATATATGTATATATATATATATATATATATACATATATATATATATATATATATATATATATATATATATATATATATATATATATATACATATATATATATATATATACATATATATATATATATATATATATATATATATATATATATATATATATATATATATATATATATATATATATATATATATATGTCGTACCTAGTAGCCAGAACGCACTTCTCAGCCTACTATGCAAGGCCCGATTTGCCTAATAAGCCAAGATTTCATGAAATAATTGTTTTTCGACAACCTAACCTACCTAACCTAACCTAACCTAACTTTTTCGGCTACCTAACCTAACATAACCTATAAAGATAGGTTTGGTTAGGTTAGGTAGGGTTGGTTAGGTTCAGTCATATATCTACGTTAATTTTAATTCCAATAAAAAAAATTGACCTCATACATAATGAAATGGGTAGCTTTATCATTTCATAAGAAAAAAAATAGAGAAAATATATTAATTCAGGAAAACTTGGCTTATTAGGCAAATCGGGCCATGCATAGTAGGCTGAGAAGTGCGTTCTGGCTACTAGGTACGACATATATATATATATATATATATATATATATATATATATATATATATATATATATATATGTCGTACCTAATAGCCAGAACGCACTTCTCAGCCTACTATTCAAGGCCCGATTTGCCTAATAAGCCAAGTTTTCATGAATTAATGTTTTTTCGTCTACCTAACCTACCTAACCTAACCTAACCTAGCTTTTTTTGGCTACCTAACCTAACCTTACCTATAAATATAGGTTAGGTTAGGTTAGGTAGGGTTGGTTAGGTTCGGTCATATATCTACGTTAATTTTAACTCCAATAAAAAAAAATTGACCTCATACATAGAGAAAAGGGTAGCTTTATCATTTCATAAGAAAAAAATTATAGTAAATATATTAATTCAGGAAAACTTGGCTTATTAGGCAAATCGGGCCTTGAATAGTAGGCTGAGAAGTGAGTTCTGGCTACTAGGTACGACATATATATATATATATATATATATATATATATATATATATGTCATACCTAGTAGCCAGAACGCACTTCTATGCCTACTATGCAAGGCCCGATTTGCCTAATAAGCCAAGTTTTCATGAATTAATTCTTTTTCGACTACCTAACCTAACTTTTTCGGCTACCTAACCTAACCTAACCTATACAGATAGGTTAGGTTAGGTTAGGTAGGGTTAGTTAGGTTTGGTCATATATCTACGTTAATTTTAACACTAATAAAAAAAAATTGATTAATTGAAAAAATTAAAAAAAATTGAATATATATATATATATATATATATATATATATATATATATATATATATATATATATATATATATATATGTCGTACCTAGTAGCCAGAACGCACTTCTCAGCCTACTATGCAAGGCCCGATTTGCCTAATAAGCCAAGTTTTCCTGAATTAATATATTTTCTCTAATATTTTCTTATGAAATGATAAAGCTACCCATTTCATTACGTATGAGGTCAATTTTTTTTATTAGAGTTAAAATTAACGTAGATATATGACCAAACCTAACCAACCCTACCTAACCTAACCTAACCTATCTTTATAGGTTAGGTTAGGTTAGGTAGCCGAAAAAGTTAGGTTAGGTTAGGTTAGGTAGGTTAGGTAGTCGAAAAACAATTAATTCATGAAAACTTGGCTTATTAGGCAAATCGGGCCTTGCATAGTAGGCTGAGAAGTGCGTTCTGGCTACTAGGTACGACATATATATATATATATATATATATATATATATATATATATATATATATGTCGTACCTAATAGCCAGAACGCACTTCTCAGCCTACTATTCAAGGCCCGATTTGCCTAATAAGCCAAGTTTTCATGAATTAATGTTTTTTCGTCTACCTAACCTACCTAACCTAACCTAACCTAGCTTTTTTTGGCTACCTAACCTAACCTTGCCTATAAATATAGGTTAGGTTAGGTTAGGTAGGGTTGGTTAGGTTCGGTCATATATCTACGTTAATTTTAACTCCAATAAAATAAAATTGACCTCATACATAGAGAAAAGGGTTGCTTTATCATTTCATAAGAAAAAAATATAGTAAATATATTAATTCAGGAAAACTTGGCTTATTAGGCAAATCGGGCCTTGAATAGTAGGCTGAGAAGTGAGTTCTGGCTACTAGGTACGACATATATATATATATATATGTATATATATATATATATATATATATATATTTATATATATATTTATTTTTTTTATTAGAGTTAAAATTAACGTAGATATATGACCAAACCTAAACCGGGTTACCGGGTTACCCGGGCTAAACCGGGTTGGTGACCAAACCAAACCCAAACCGGGTCTAACGCCATTGAGGAGATCCTCGACAAGAAAATCGCAGACCTTAGGAGGATGGAAGACAGAATAGGTGACATCGATGCCCACGATGCTTTTTATCTCCTCACCAAATGCCTTTTCCTTCCGAGGCTAACCTACTTTCTGAGGTGCGCCCCATCTTACAACAACCCAAAGCTTGACGAGTATGACCTCCTACTGAAGACCATGCTGGAAAAAGTTGTTAACCTCTCCCTCAACGAATGCCAGTGGAAACAAGCCACTCTTCCTGTCAGGCTCGGTGGCTTGGGTGTCCGCACCGCCACCCAAATTGCTGTCCCAGCCTTCCTGTCTTCCTCCTCAGCATCAGATGACCTGGTTAAGGAAATTCTACCTGACACCCTGAGTGATGTAGCGGGGATACAGGACCCCCACTACACGGAATGCGACACGAAATGGGGTGCCATGACAGACCCAGCACTCAGACCAGCCATGCCGAAAGCCAAGAAACAATCCAGTTGGGACAGCCCCATTGTAGACAAAGAAGCCACAGCTTTGCTGGAGGCAGCAACAACCCCCAGTGATCGTGCACGCCTCACAGCTGTGCAGGCTCCCCATGCAGGGGACTTCCTTCTGGCAGTCCCTATGTCTGCGACAGGCACACGTCTTGATCCGCAGGAGCTCCGTATTGCAGTCGCTCTCCGCCTAGCTGCCCCTATCCACACTGTTCACAGGTGTATTTGCGGCGAGGCAGATGCTGACGAATATGGATTGCATGGCCTGCACTGTGGAAAATCGGGTGGTTGGCACACTAGACACGACGAAGTCAACGACATCATTAAAAGAAGCCTTGCCTCTGCTCAGTGTCCAGCGGAGAGAGAGCCCCGCAACCTACTGAACCGTGACTCTGTTAGCTTTGCCGGCCGACCAGACGGAATCACACTGCGTCCGTGGAAGGGTGGCAGGCAGTTAGCATGGGACTATACTTGCGTATCCACCCTGGCAACGACATACATCACCCTCTCTGCCGGCACGGCGGGAGCCGCAGCGACACACAGAGAAAAACAAAAGTCAGTCAAGTACAGGCAATTAGATCAAAGGTACAATTTCGTTCCAATAGGGTCTGAGACCCTAGGCCCATGGGGTGAGAGTGCAAGAAGGTTTCTTAAGGATCTTGGTTCCAAGCTCACTGACACCACAAGAGACCCTAGAGCAGCAAGTTTTCTCTTTCAGCGCCTCAGTGTCGCGATCCAGAGGGGAAATGCCCGCTGCATCCTCGGTTCCTGCCCGGCGTCGGAGGAGTTCGAGGAAATCTACAGCCTCTAGGAAGCGAACTTTTTCTTGTGTCCTCTTAATGTTTATTTTTTGTATAAAATCAGATATGTAACTGTATAACCTTGCATAATAAAGTGTACATCATAATAAATAAAAAAAAAAGAAAAAAAGGGGGTGGTAGGAGAAGTGAACACTCTTTCGTATTCAGAGTTAAATGTCAAGTTTTTCCCTGAGTGCTCTGTGTTCCCTTCTCTGAGGCTGTGGGTCCCTATAAATGCACCAGTGGTGGTACCCCCCTATATATATATATATATGTGTCGTACCTAGTAGCCAGAACGCACTTCTCAGCCTACTATGCAAGGCCCGATTTGCCTAATACGCCAAGTTTTCATGAATTAATGTTTTTTCGACTACCTAACCTACCTAATCTAACTTTTTCTGTTACCTAACCTAACCTAACCTATAAAGATAGGTTAGGTTAGGTTAGGTAGGGTTGGTTAGGTTCGGTCATATATCTACGTTAATTTTACCTCCAATAAAAAAAAATTGACCTCATAGATAATGAAATGGGTAGCTTTATCATTTCATAAGAAAAAAATTAGAGAAAATATATTAATTCAGGAAAACTTGGCTTATTAGGCAAATCGGGCCTTGCATAGTAGGCTGAGAAGTGCGTTCTGGCTACTAGGTACGACATATATATATATATATTGTGACGATAATCTCATTCAAGAGATTGAGCCTGCTCTTCCCTCCACAATTACGTCGTTGAAAGTATATAAAACTACTATGGAAGAAATGTCCAACAACGACAACAACACCAGCAAGGTTTGCCAGAGCGCAAAACGTATGCAGCCAGAGACACCTGCTCAGACTCAAACCGCCAAACTACCTGTCTTACTACCGGCTCCGCTGATTGGTCGCCGGTCTGGCTGCAACTGCACTCGCCCCCCCCATACTACTTGATGTCTGGGGTCGCCACGACCTCAGACCTCAGAATATTCAGTGCTTCCACGGTTACCACTCCTCCCGGCTAGACGTTAGCGTGTACTGAGAGAGGTGGTAGCTTAAAGCCAATATTCCAGCACCTCACATATATTTTTGTATTGCACTTCTTGTTATTTTGTCTTAACGTAACTTTTCATTGTGTAATTTAATTTTTCTTATTATTTTGATTGATTGATTTTATTATAAGAATTTGTTTGTCCCTTTTATTCATGTTTTGATTTATTTAACGTAATTAAAATTTCATTGTTAAAGTTTACTTGTGTTTTGTGTGTCTTCTCCTTACCTTACCACAGACGAAGTTCCAGTTTTTCTATTTTTTTTTATAACTATGTGACGAGGCCATACCCCTAGCCTTAAACAGCCGAACACCAACGCGTTACCGTCACAAGTTATATGGGGGCCTGTCCTAGGAGCTTCACTCAGGTACTGGTGCCAAGTGGTAATTTATGGTAAGCGTATTTAACTTTGTTAACGTAGCTTTACTATTTTTCATATTCAATTTCATTTTTTATAAGGTGCGGTGTATTGTGCATTACGAGAGTAACATATGGTGAAGGTGAGACAACTTTGGATTACGTGGTGACTGTAGGCCTCAGTCATACTCTTAATTGGTCATCTCTCCCTCCGTGTTATTACTCGTGTTTACCATCTTTGTCCCTTGAATATTTCTCATTTCTGACAGATCATCATATTGGTACCCTGGTACTGTGGTCTGCCCCGGGTCAAGAGTACCCAATCTTCTGCAATCTGACTGTAGGAGGACAAAGAGGGCCATAGTTCCTCTAGCTCGAACTTTAGTTGCTGAATTGGGACCTCAGCAGCAGTTCTCGTCACCAGTTGACACCTCGCACCCCTACACGTCAGTCAGAGATGATGATACATACAACGGTAGGGAATTAGCTTACTTTTCAGAGCACAAAAGTTCGCTAATTCTGTAAGTATCATATTAAATTCAGTGGGAAAAACTTGCTTTATGTCCTATAGAGACTTGGCAAGGTATGCCTACATCCTTGGACTACCAATTTTACTTTTGAAGCATTTAACTGTTTCATTTGTTTTCGAAACTCTGTTTCATTTGTTAGTAGGATTTTCTTGCCCTTATCCTCTTACATGAGTACCGGGTACAAGATTTCCTGCGCCCTTGATTTAATTTAATCATTTAACATCTTTTACTTAACTTTAATTGTTAAAGATCTCACAGGATAGGCACCAGTTGCCACGTTGTCCTGTTTCTGACATTCACTATTGAATATTCGTGTACCTTTATTTGCTAATTTCACCATGTTTCGTCTCCAAGCTTTCCGTGCAAATCCAACAGGTGAAATAGGGACTTTAAGTCGTGCCAAGAGGACTGAATTGCAAACTCTTGCACATGAGTATCAACTAGAAGTTCCCTACCAAGCCAACAAAAATGACCTATACAACCTGTTGCTGGATTACTATTTAGAGCAAGGTAAGATCGACTCTGAAACTCATGAAACTTACTATATTACAGATAAAACTGATTTGGCGACGATGAAACTCAAACTAGAGCTGGCCAAGATTGAAGAACGAACAGCTGCCATACGGAGGGAAGAACAAGAACGAGAAATCACCCTCAGAGAACGCGAAGCTGCCTTGAAGAGAGACGAACAAGAACGCGAAGCTGCCTTGAGGAGAGAAGAACACGAACGTGAGGTCGCCTTGCTCCATGAACGTGAGAGAGTACAGCTTGAAACAAAACAACGCGAGTTGGAAATACAACGCGAACATGACAAGCAACAAGCGACTCTGGCTCTAGAGTGTCGTCAACGCGAAATCGCCTTGGAAACTTCACACTTCACTCAACGCCAGCAAGCTACTGCCAATCTTCCCGTCAGTTTTAATATATCACATGCAAGTAAGTTAATGCCATCCTTTGTAGAAGCAGAAGTTGATGTGTTTTTCACCACCTTTGAAACCCTTGCTAATCAACTCAGTTGGCCTGTCGACCAATGGGCCACACTTCTCAGAGTCCATCTTACAGGTAGAGCGGCAGTCACACTCAGTACTCTGGCGTCTGAGAATGACTACCACACTCTGAAACAAGCAGTGTTGGACGCCTACCTACTTTCCACCGAAAGTTATAGAAGGAAATTCCGTGACCACCTGAAGGCAAGTACCACTACCTTCCTCGAGTTTGCTAACACGAAACGGAGGTATTTCATGAAATGGCTGGAAGCAGCACATGTCTCTACTTTTACAGAACTCGTCAACCTGATGCTTGTTGAAGAATTCTTGAGACGTGTGCCGCCTCCTGTCCGCCTCTACTTAGCAGATAAAGAAGAAACCGACTACCTGAAGTGTGCTAAGTCGGCTGACACTTACAGCCTCATCCACCGGCTGACACCCGAACCATCCTCCAGTAAGAAGTCGTGGTACAGTTACGAGAAGGTGAGCCCCGATCAAGCTGGTTCACAACTGTACTGCAAGTATTGTAGACTCTATGGACATACCATAGACAAGTGTGGTAAGTCTCAATACAAGGGAATCACTGACCAACAAAAACCCAAACCAACTCCTCCTAAGTCCGGTAAGCCTGTGATGAATGTTGGTGTTAAGGTTAATGATCTTTCTCTTTTCAGTAACCACCTGTATACTGGAACTGTCTCTGCCAACGGTTCAAATCCGGAGGGACGTTTCAAATTGAAGATCTTGAGGGACACAGCGGCTCTACAATCGATCATCTTGAAGTCGACTGTGCCCAACATCGTCTACACCGGAGAAACTGTCTTCATCACTGACCTCACTGCTACCACTCCATACCCTCTCGCCAGAGTCCACCTGGATTGTCCCTACGTGAACGGGGAAGTCCAAGTCGCCGTCAGGGAAAAGCCTTTTCCCATGCCTGGAGTGCAACTTCTCCTAGGCAACGACTTGGCAGAAGACCTGCAACCGACCAACCTGATCGTCATGGACAAACCCCAGGTGTGTAACTCTGTGCCAAGTAACCCTATTCTAGAGTATGTTCCAGCAGAGGTTCAAGAGAGTGATGAAGTTTCTCCTCCGGTTCTCGTGACCACCCGTGCACAAGCCGCACGTCCACAGCCAGCTGACTCTACTGCTACCGCTGTCCCTCAAGACCCTCAGAAACTACCCCCGCATCTGACCAAGTTGGAGTTCCGTAAGTTGCAGAGGGAAGATCTTACTTTAACACCATTGTTTTTCCAGGCTGAGACTCAACCCGACAGTATTCCTGGGTTCTTCCTAGAGAACGACTTACTCTACCGCAGATATAGACCCAGTAAACTGAAGGAGGAGGACGATTGGGCCAACATCGAACAACTTGTGATTCCCACCAGCCTGCGGCCCACTATTCTACACCTGGCCCACGGAGCATTCTCCCACTACGGCTTCAACAAGACTTACCATGGGATTCGTCAAGACTACTACTGGCCAGGTATGGTAAATAACGTCAAACAGTACGTAAAACAGTGTCATACATGTCAGATGGCAGGCAAACCGAACATCTCCATTCCCAGAGCGCCACTGATTCCCATACAGGTGCCTGCGGAACCTTTCCACAGACTCATAATAGACTGTGTTGGTCCTTTACCTCGGACCAGTTCAGGTAACGCCTACATCCTAACCATCCTGTGTCCTACCACCAGATTTCCCATAGCAGTTCCAGTGAAGAACATCACGGCTGCTACGGTTATAAAACATCTATTGAAGATCTTCACTCAATACGGATTTCCCAGGGAGATTCAAAGTGACTGTGGTACCAACTTCACCAGTGATCTCTTCAAAAGGACACTGGAGGAGTTCAACATCAAACAGGTATTGTCCAGCCCCTATCATCCTGCTTCACAGGGTTCTCTTGAACGTAGTCATCAGACCATCAAAGCACTCTTGAAAAAGTTTTGTAGTGAAACCTCAAAGGATTGGGATAAGCAGATTGACCTTATAATGTGTATTTTCAGAAGTCTCCCCAATGAGTCCCTAGGAGTATCTCCTTATGAGATGCTCTACGGCCGTAAGTGCCGTACTCCCCTTAAGGCTTTCAAAGACTCTTTCAGAGATGCCACCTTCAGTGAGCATCAGAATGTGCCCCAGTTTCTTCAAAACCTTCAACACATTCTAGAGAGAGTCCACCGTTTTGCCCATAATAATCTATTGAAAGCCCAGGTGAGAATGAAGACTCATTACGACCAGACCAGCAAAGTAAGAAAATTCAAGCCGGGAGACTTCGTCCTTGCCTATTTCCCTATCCCAGGTTCACCTTTACAAAACAGGTTTTCAGGACCCTACTGCGTCAAAGAGTGCAGGAATAATAACAACTACGTAATAGAGACTCCAGATAGGCGGCGGAAGACCCAGCTGTGCCACGTCAACCTCCTGAAGCAATATAATGGTACTCCTCCCACTGTCCTGACTAATTGTTCTACCTTCACAGAACCCTACATCCACAGTGAGACCTTCCCAGCTTCTCCTCCCGAAAGCACTGACAAGGAGTCAGTGCTTTCTAATTCCGAAATCCTTAATGATCTTCCCAAATGCTTTCAGGATAATAATCGTGCTCCTTTGCCATATTCTAATTCCACTCTCACCTCGTCAGATAAGCCCGTCATCTTCCATGTCGACGCCAGGGGTACCGACGTTGGTGGTGTCGTGATGCAGCAACGAGGCGAGAAGAATACACCTGTCAGCGACTACTGCTACAAGGAACTACGGAACAATTGGCAAGGAGCTACTCTTCCTCATCCTGAAGCTTCAGCACTTCACTCCACACCTGAAAAGTGCTCGGTCCACCATCAATACGGACCACACCACCCTACATCTCCTGCAGCACGCCCACTTCTCATCTCAACGTCTTCTACTATGGGCTTGCTACCTGCAGAAATTCAACCTGGAGACACGCTATACCAAGAGTCTGACAACATCTTAGCCCATGATCTCTCCAGAGTTTATGAAGTAGAAGCAACTCCATCCATTACTCCACCACATAACGACGTACTTCTTCCAGAACCGCAGGCTTCGGGGGAGAGTTGTGACGATAATCTCCTTCAAGAGATTGAGCCTGCTCTTCCCTCCACAATTACGTCGTTGAAAGTATATAAAACTACTATGGAAGAAATGTCCAACAACGACAACACCAGCAAGGTTTGCCAGAGCGCAAAACGTATGCAGCCAGAGACACCTGCTCAGACTCAAACCGCCAAACTACCTGTCTTACTACCGGCTCCGCTGATTGGTCGCCGGTCTGGCTGCAACTGCACTCGCCCCCCCCCCCATACTACTTGATGTCTGGGGTCGCCACGACCTCAGACCTCAGAATATTCAGTGCTTCCACGGTTACCACTCCTCCCGGCTAGACGTTAGCGTGTACTGAGAGAGGTGGTAGCTTAAAGCCAATATTCCAGCACCTCACATATATTTTTGTATTGCACTTCTTGTTATTTTGTCTTAACGTAACTTTTCATTGTGTCATTTAATTTTTCTTATTATTTTGATTGATTGATTTTATTATAAGAATTTGTTTGTCCCTTTTATTCATGTTTTGATTTATTTAACGTAATTAAAATTTCATTGTTAAAGTTTACTTGTGTTTTGTGTGTCTTCTCCTTACCTTACCACAGACGAAGTTCCAGTTTTTCTATTTTTTTTTATAACTATGTGACGAGGCCATACCCCTAGCCTTAAACAGCCGAACACCAACGCGTTACCGTCACAATATATATATATATATATATATATATATATATATATATATATATATATATATATATATATATATGTCGTACCTAGTAGCCAGAACGCACTTCTCAGCCTACTATGCAAGGCCCAATTTGCCTCATAAGCCAAGTTTTCATGAATTAATGGTTTTTCGTCTACCTAACCTACCTAACCTAACCTACCTAACCTAACCTAACGTTTTCGGCTACCTAACCTAACCTATAAAGATAGGTTAGGTTAGGTAGGGTTGGTTAGGTTCGATCATATATCTACGTTAATTTTAACTCCAATAAAAAAAATTGACCTCATACATAATGAAATGGGTAGCTTTATCATGTCATAAGAAAAAAAATAGAGAAAATATATTATTTCAGGAAAACTTGGCTTATTAGGCAAATCGGGCCATGCATAGTAGGCTGAGAAGTGCGTTCTGGCTACTAGGTACGACATATATATATATATATATATATATATATATATATATATATATATATATATATATATATATATATATATATATATATATATATATATATATAATATATATATATATTTGAGTGAGGTGGAAGGGGTGATGTGGCATTAACACAAGACAGAACAAAATGTGGTATTAATAGGGTATTAATTTCATTATTAATTATTAATATGAAATTAATACCCTATTAATACTCTTGTTCTGTCTTGTGTTGATGAAATTAATACCCTATTAATACCACATTTTGTTCTGTCTTGTGTTAATGCCACATCACCCCTTCCACCTCACTCAAATGTAGATATATATATATGTATATATATAGTTGTATACAGAATTGTAAAAATCATACGAACATCATTGGTATAAATATCATGTAATTATGATCGAATTTTATACAATGATGATGACCGCACTCACTTTGTATCATTTATGACGATAACAACATTCATATCGCGACGTTATCATGAAACGATACCAGGATTTTTTCATGGTTCAAGGTTAGCTCCAATACATTCACATTGAGTTATTATATACTTATTTGCATCATACATGTAAGACCCAGACAATATTTTTGTAAACATCATATGATGATAAGCGAGGTTCCCCATGAAACAACATATGACGATAACCGCTGTCTAAAGATTTCACATTGACAGTTGAGATTATATTTAATTCTTATTAATATCTTGGTGTTTAATTGTCATGCTTGGTAACTACACCCTGCTATCTCTGCCATCCCTCATCAAACAATCATACTCGTACATCTGGCCAAATAAACAGAGAAACATGGTTGCTATGAAGCCACTTATCAGATAAGTAAATTGAGGGGCGTGATGGGTCAGTTCAAGGTCTTGTTGAAGGTTTAACAGCCTATGAGAATATACCACGTCAGGCTGTAATTATGGCATGGGGAAGATGCCCCCATGGCCGCCCTCTTTCAAGAGAGACTATTATTATTAGTGGTTAGTTGAGTTGACATAATTGTATTATTTAGTTATACGAGCTATCAACACTTGCACCAAATAGTTCTTAAAGAACTAATGTTATTTCGGTTAAGGTATAATTTTAAACTAGTATGCAAGTGATGTTGACTGTTGATTTAACTATAATGGCAAGTGGCATGAAGCATCGCCTCCGTAGGGCCACTACGCAGGTAGGATTTATGAATTATTTATTCATCTAGAACAGAGAATTTACTTCTCACAAAGAGTTTATTTTATAGAGTAATTAAATGAAATATCTGGTATATGTAATTTCAAGTCCCATAGTTCTTCGCATCCATTCAAGCCGAGACATTGACTGTTAAATAACTTTACTTTTGACCATGTATCAAGATGAAAAATTCACTAAAAATTATATATGGTCTGACTTTCAGGTCTTTAGGAGCATCAACAAAAGAACAAAAGAAAAGGACCTTTTGTTGTTATAGTTTGCAGAAGATACTTTACTGTAATTCTTTACCCAGCAATTTTTTACTCAATACTTTTAGTTTAGGGTTTGCTTAAAATGAGTTCATTGAGTTAAAACCAACTAGAGCACATATAGTAGAACTGAATGGGAAGCTGTATTCTGCACTATATATATTCTGTATCATTTACATATCACTATTAATTTTCTGCAGCATCTATGGTCGGTACCAGTAGAACTAAATCATCACCGTAACAGAAAACATTGGCAGTAGCATGGCAAATACGACTCAAACATTTACACTTTAAACAGTGGATAAAGGTAGACTGAAAAGAATAATGGATTATATATATATATATATATATATATATATATATATATATATATATATATATATGTATATATATATATATATATATATATATATATATATATATATATATATATATGTATATATATATATATATATATATATATATATATATATATATATATATATATATATATATAACTGAAAACCCCATAATAAGGTATTAATAAATTAATACCTTATTAAATACCACCTCACCCCATCCACCTCACTCAAATGTAGATATAAACAAATCGGAGATGTGTAAGTTCTATTCAGTTGTGTATGTTTAAACTAAAGTCTTTGTAAATGTAATAAGTTTTACGAAACGCGCTCAAGTGTCGCGTCAGACTAGAAATAAAAATGAATTTTGGAGAATTGATTTTTGAATTACCACCAACAGTGAAAAGAAATGTACGAAAGATTGAGAAAATTCGTGTTAGAATTATTAATCTTACTTTTTCGGCTATATTTAATAATATATGTCTACAGGAAAGACTGCTACCAAAATATACTAATATATATATATATATATATATATATATATATATATATATATATATATATATATATTATATATATATATATATATATATATATATATATATATATATATTGTCGGGGTTTACTCGGGTGAGCACCAGTATACTCAAGGTCACTCACCGTAGCCCTGCCGGTCTTCACTCGATCCTCGCGGCGCCACTGTACGCCAGGAGGTATCCCAGTCAATCCCAACTGGCCTCTGATCGAGAAGGAGTGGGAACACAACTTGTTCACTTAACTGTTGTATGCCCGCCCCGTCATAGGGCTCTACTACTAACCACAAGGTCGCCAACTGGTGTTTTCGGTGTCCAGTAAGACGTCAGTGGTTTTGTTGAATTGTGGTAACAGTGGCAAGGTCACACTCAATAGATCTGATATCAGGCAGGTATTCACTTCTATCACTCTCTGTTTTCAGGTATCACATAGCCACAAGAAATATGGAGGGGATGATATAAACACCAATGTACTTTGTATTTTACTTAAAACTCATTCAAAGACATCACAAGATTATATCAATAAGCAAACAGCTGTTTCAGGCAGGAGACGCTCGTTTCCACATATAATATGAACTCACTAAGCTGGCAACGCTCCCCCCCTCACGTCAATGTCAAAATCAGCCGGGCGACTACCCCGGTGCAAATGTTGCTTTATCTGTTTGCTTGGCGTGACGCGCCAATTTCTTTAAGTTCTCAAAGATCACTAGAAGTTCGAACACTCAATATTTGACAATAGCACCTAAATACTTCGCTACACTGATCTTGGGCTCAATCAAACATTTCTATATTAAAGGCGACAATAATTCACTGTCATGGTATTACACACTGCCCTTCATTTAATGATAACATATGCAAGTATATATCACTGGAGTTCTCAGTAATTCCTTCCGTGGGCGATAACACAATTAATCACTGCACACATGAATGATTATTCAATACACGAGCATAGACATATATATGTATATGGATGAGTCATAAACATTTATAACGAGAATAACATAGTTACTGGGCACATAGCCTAACTCCCAAATACTGGCATAATTATATATATATATTCTCTCACTATATGATCACATTAAAGTCTCATGAAAGACATTCTCAACACAGTAAATTTATCAATTACTCCGGGTGCCTGCATACACCAATAATAATCATAAATATCATGAGTACTCTTTATAGTACCACTCTGCACACTGGTGCCTTACTGTGACATAGGTGAGCCTTGCTCACGACATACAAAATACTCAGACTAAATAATATAGCTGACTAAAGGGGAATTGGGAGGGAAACTAGAATCACCTACTTCCACCTATCCTCCGGTGAGAGTTGAGTTGTAGCTCCTGGTCCTGACTCCTGCCTCGTGTAGGGAACGCCCCCACACACACACTGTCGTGTCCTCCAGGAACTCAATCAACGTCCCACCATAAGCGCGTCGTCTCCGTGCCTTTTCACTGCAGGTCCGTGCTCCTCCTCGACTTCTTGTAGGGTTGGAGTCGGTCTCCCGGTCGTCGCCTTCTCCTCCCAGCTACGGCTGCCCGCCTACGTCTCGGCTGCAGTCGTTCGGATTCCCGAATAGTTTCCTTCTTCCACTGCTTCCCGGTGGCTCAGTCCAGCCACTACGCCGTCACAAAAGGGAGAACTGCCTCAGACGTCGCATACGTCACTGCACAGACTTCACTTCTTCTTGCACAGTACCTGTCCTGGAGCACTTGTTGCTCAATATCCCGTCGATTCCCTCTCTGGTCCAACACATGAACGAAGGAAGACCTCACAGAGTACTGGCAGACTTCGGGTGACGCGTAAAATCCATGGGAGCGGGAAACAACTGTCAAACTGACAGGACCAATCTTCGCACGTCCAACCACCTTGACGTGTCGTTGTTACGGCCCTCTCGGGACGCAACGGGGTTCTCACTCTGATGTTGTTAGAGGAAGATATATGTATCCGTTCCCAAGCCAGTAGTGGCTATCAAGGGATGAGATCCGTGACGCAAGTAACTTAAAGGGAGTAGGGAAAGAAAGCTAGAACTTAATATAATATAATGTTCACCATCACCGTTTAAATATATAGAATAAACGAGTACACAAAGGGGAGGGGTATTAACACTTTACATGGGGATCGTGCACAAATCTAGTCTTCTGCTGAAGACTCTTGATCAAGAAGCTAGGTGCTGAGTCCGCGGTGCTTTCTTCGTGGCCTCAAGACGTGTCCTCTGAGAACGCCGAGCCTACCCTGGCCACAGGTCAGCCACAACACAGGTCCACTGGGGGCACCGTCGTGGAGGCCGTCAACCACACGTCCAGCAGGTCTGCTGGCAGGTACTGAGCCACCAAGGCTGATACGGCCACTCCACGAACGATAAAAGGGGTACGCCCTAGACAGGAGTCTCGTGTGATATCACCAATCACCCTCCTGTCCTCAATACCCCAGTGGATTATCGTCTCCAACCGTCGGTCCCGGGTAAATCCTTTCACTGCCACTCCACTGGCAGGCTTAACACACCACAGTGTTCTTCCGGGGGGACGACGTCACAACAGCTGCAGCAAACTTCACAGTATGGAGACTGGCTGCCTCGGGTAGACTGACTCCACTTCCATCACAGTGGTCCCAGGTCGGCTCTGTAAGCAGACACGTCATCAATAACAGGGACACTAAAACACCACACTTACAGGCTCAGATACTAACACCTGACGTATCCAGTCCATAGATGGCGCTGTCGTCGGAGCACCACCTCACCAGAGGTCAGGAGCGGCGGTGTTGAGCGCTGAACCAGACTGGAAACTGGTCCTCGAGGCCAGTACACGCTGTCCTCACTAGGTGTCGTCGTTCGTTTGGCGGGGGTTTCGGGAGCTGACCCACAGATGGCGTGTTTGTCACTGCTCCAGGCTCGGACGCTGGATCCGGGTTCGTAACACCTCCCCACCAAAAAGAATTTGGTTTGGGGTTCTATAAAAAGAAACACAAACCAAATTAGTACGACGACACTACTCCAAATGGACACGCATGCTTTATGATCTGGAATTGCGAGGCTGTCTCGTCTACAGAATTGTCCTACTGGGCAATTCCGGCACAATGGGAACTTGCAGATTGAAGGCGATGTCCTGTCTGGCGTAACCTTCCACGTCTCCACTGCGATGTCAAGCAGGGGCGTCGTCTCACATCTCTCGAGTACGGATTGGTTTCGACACGATCTCGGGTGACTCGACACTTCCTTATGTCGTGGCACCGATGATGGCTGACCACAGACGGCATTTCTGGTGCCGGTCCGATGGTCCTTCAGGGAGACAGGAACCTGGAATACAGGGGTTTGATAATTCAGAGTGATCGCGGCAGTGGGTAAGTCAATACTTACAGCATACCCTACTAGGTTCACACCTAGTCCCAACAGGGCTGCTTTCACACCGAAGATGGCATTCGCTCTGCCTTCGTCAGGTCGACCAACGTTCCGTATAACGCTGTATTGAGGCTCAGCAATCACGCGGGGGGTGTCAACCTGCCGGAAACAGTCACTCATTTTATCATCTATCGTACCTCCTGTATCATCTATTACCTCCCAGGTCCCTTCTTCAACTGCAACACTTGCAGTACAAATCTCCAATCCCTGGGACCTTTTCACGATGTTCATGGGGGCCATCATTCGTCGGGTCGTCCACCGGTCCTTACTGAGAACACATAGAATACATAGGAGAATAAAACAAAATATCGCTAAGAAACATGAGGCCAATTGAGGGATAAGTTTCCTGAGCTTGTCATGTCCATAGCCGGCACCATCCACTAGCCTGGCTTGGACCAAAGAGGGCACTAGACCTTTTGAACACACCTCACATACCTCTGACGTCTGGGGAATCTCTGGCTGGTCCACTACACGCTGCAACTTGCCATACCGCAAGCACACATCCGCCTTCGCTCCAGACTCGTTGGTATCCGTGGGTGACCACACACAAGGCCTCTCTTCTTGCTCAGGTACCTCTGCCTTCTTAACTTCATGTTCCTCGTCGAGAGAACCAGGAGACACTGCTAGATAACTGTCGATCTGCGGGGGAGAGGACAAATTAGACATGTTCAAATCCGGGTCTGTCTTTACCTGGACATTACCATTGCCTGTTACCTCAGACCGTGCTGTTCCGGTAGACTCGTCCGCAACCTTGGGATGATTGGTGCTCCAATCGGTCACCAGGTCGTTGGCTAGTACCACGTCAATCCCAGCCACAGGGAGGGTATCGACTACTGCCAACTCACAGGTGCCGCTGAAGTAAGGCGAGTCGAGATGTACTGGCACTAAGGGGGCGATATACTGCGTTCTCGGAAACCCAACCAGGATAACCTCTGGTCTCCCATCCACACTTACTCCCTCGGGTAACGAGCTCTTCACGATCAGGGACTGGGCTGCTCCACTATCTCTGAGCACTACAATTGATCTACCAGTATGATCACTCGTTACATACCCGGTTGAAGTGTGAGGGGCCAACAAACTTGGTCCTTCCTGCGTCGTCGTAGACTGGTTTCCTACTGGTGATGTAACACAGCTCATCAACATCACCTCCCTTCGTGCGCTGCCACCTCTTCTGCCTCGGCACCTAGCAGCTATGTGCCCTTTCTGCCCACAAGTCCAGCACACCATATTCCTCCTTGGACTAAGGTGTTTCGGACTACTAGGACTTGTTCTTCGGGGGCTACTTGGGGGCGTCTTCTTAGTACTTTGTGGGACGGGTCTTTCTTCTTCATCATGAGGTCTGTCGAACCGGCGCTGGTAATTCCTTGGGACGTACTTAGCAGACGGCCTATGAGTCAGGATGTACTCTTCAGCCATGGTGGCTGCTGCACTCAAGGTCTCTACCTGCTGTTCCTCTAAGTACGTCTTCAGGTCTACAGACAAACAATCCTTGAAGTCCTCGAGCAGAATCAGCTGCTCGAGGTCTTCCTTGGTCTCCACCTTCCGAGAGGCACACCATTCTTGAAAAAGTCGCTCCTTGATGGTGGCGAATTCGGTGAAAGTGTGCTCTGAGGTCTTCTTCAGGTTTCTGAACTTTTGCCTATATGCCTCAGGTACCAATTGGTACGCCATGAGCACCACTTTCTTCACCATATCGTAATCGCCGGAGTCGTCAAGGGATAACGTAGAGTAGGCGATTTGGGCCTTCCCAGTCAAGACTGACTGTATCATGATGGCCCAATTCTCCCTTGGCCACTCCAAAGAGGCAGCGACTTTCTCGAAGGCTGCGAAGAACTTCGAAACTTCTCTCTCGTTGAATTTGGGGACCATTTTTATATTCCTTACCGGATCGAAACCGCTTACTCCAGTTTGTCTCTGTTCAACGCCTAGTCGTAATACTTCTAGTTCATGTTGTCTCTGCCTTTCCTTTTCTTCTCTTTCTCGTTCTTCTCTTCTTTCTTCTCTTTCTCTCTCTTCTCTCTCTCGGTTCTCTTCTCTTCCTCGTTCTTCTTTCCTTTCTTCTAATTCTAAACGCCTCATCGCCAATTCTTTTTCTTTCATCTCCATTTCTTTATCTTGTCTCTCTCGTTCCATTTCTAATTTCTTCCATTCTATTTCACGATTGATCTCTAGGGCACGCATTTTGACTGTTAGGAAGCTGATATTAAGCTCACCTGCATCACTATCAACGTCGCTGCCCTTATCTTCCTTTTCCATGGAAGCTATTTCATCACCTTCCTTTGTACTAGGAGCCCCGCCTTCCTGTTTCTCTTCTGCCTTCAGGTGCCGGTGAACCTTGGACAAGATCTCCACACGGGAATCGCTGGCACGGATCTTGATCTCCAGGTAGGCGCTCACTAGTACAAGCTCTGGTTTGCTCAGATACTTTAATCTGGCAAGACAGTCCACTCTGTTCAGAAAAGCCTGAACATCGTCCAGATCATCGATGGTAGCTTTGTCTGCCATTGTCACCGAGGGAACACTTAACTAGCACTTGACACACCGCTTACACTTTAACACTTAACGCACCGAGCACAGTTCTACGCCAATATTGCACTTTATCGCACCTGGCGCCTCACTTGCCAATATTGCACGTAATTACTTCGGGCACCACACTACCCAATATTGCACCGAGTCCAAGCGAACACTTCGCTCTACAATATTGCACTGAATCACTGAGCACCGCACTAGTCAATATTGCACTTAATCGCTTAATCACAGCGAGCACCGCACTGCACAATATCGCACTTAGTCACTCTTGAGCACCGCACAGGACGTATAACGTCACAATTGTCGCACACAGGGGGAATTATATACAGGGATTACGCCACTTCACCACCCCTGTCAAACATACTTAACAAGGGGACGGATCCCGCTGGGGATGCCAATTATGTTACGGCCCTCTCGGGACGCAACGGGGTTCTCACTCTGATGTTGTTAGAGGAAGATATATGTATCCGTTCCCAAGCCAGTAGTGGCTATCAAGGGATGAGATCCGTGACGCAAGTAACTTAAAGGGAGTAGGGAAAGAAAGCTAGAACTTAATATAATATAATGTTCACCATCACCGTTTAAATATATAGAATAAACGAGTACACAAAGGGGAGGGGTATTAACACTTTACATGGGGATCGTGCACAAATCTAGTCTTCTGCTGAAGATTCTTGATCAAGAAGCTAGGTGCTGAGTCCGCGGTGCTTTCTTCGTGGCCTCAAGACGTGTCTTGAGGCCACGCTTAAACATCTTCGATTTTATACCTGCATTTGGATGAGGTGATATGTTACAACAGTTTTGGATGAGGTGAAAACAAACTTTCAACACAAGACAGAATACGAAACAATGCGTATAATATTTTGTAAGTTAAAGGGAAGAATGGAAGTAACTGCAAAGGGCCTATTGGCTCATATTTCTTGATGCTTCTATATTGGTGCGGAGTCTTGAAGTGGGTAGAATATAGTTGTGCATTAATTGGCTGTTGATTGCTGGTGTCGACTTCTTAATGTGTAGTGCCTCGCAGATATCTAGCTGCCTGCTATCGCTGTATCTATCGATGATTTCCGTGTTATTTGTTAATACTTCTCTGGTGATGGTCTGGTTGTGGGAAGAGATTATATGTTCCTTAATAGAGCCCTGTTGCTTATGCATCGTTAATCGCCTGGAAAGAGATGTTGTTGTCTTGCCTATATACTGAATTCTTTGAGGCTTACTGTCCCCAAGTGGGCATTTGAAGGCATAGACGACACTGGTCTCTTTTAAAGCGTTCTGCTTTGTGTCTGGAGAGTTTCTCATGAGTATGTTGGCCGTATTCTTGGTTTTATAGTAGATCGTCAATTGTATCTTCTGATTTTTGTCTGTAGGGATAACGTTTCTATTAACAATATCTTTCTGGACCCTTTCCTCCGTTTTATGAGCTGTGGAAAAGAAGTTCCTGTAAAATAGTCTAATAGGGGGTACAGGTGTTGTGTTAATTGTCTCTTCAGAGGTTGCATGGCGTTTCACCTTCCTTCTTATGATGTCTTCAATGAAACCATTGGAGAAGCCGTTGTTGACTAGGACCTGCCTTATCCTACAGAGTTCTTCATCGACTTGCTTCCATCCTGGGCTGTGGTTGAGAGCACGGTCGACATAAGCGTTAACGACACTCATCTTGTACCTGTCTGGGCAGTCACTGTTGGCATTGAGGCACATTCCTATGTTTGTTTCCTTAGTGTAGACTGCAGTGTGGAAACCTCCGCTCTTTCCATGACTGTTACATCTAGAAAAGGCAGCTTCCCATCCTTCTCCATCTCGTAAGTGAAACGTAACACAGAATTCCGCTCAAATGCCTCTTTCAGCTCCAGCAGATGTCTGACATCAGGTACCTGTGTAAAAATGTCGTCAACATACCTGCAGTATATGGCCGGTTTCAAGTTCATGTCGACTAAGACCTTCTGTTCGATGGTACCCATGTAGAAGTTCGCAAACAGGACACCTAGGAGAGAACACATGGCGACCCCAACTGCTTGCTTATACATGTGCCCATCATGGCTCAAGAAGAGTTCCTCTTTAGTACATGCTTGGAGTAGTTTCCTTAGAATGTTTTCTGGTAAGTCAAGAGGAGTGCAGCCCGGATCACGATACACTCTGTCCGCTATCATCCCGATTGTTTCATCCACAAGTACGTTGGTAAACAGTGATTCTACGTCTAACGAGGATCTTATCCCTGTGGCCCGTGTTCCCCGTAGTAAGTCAACAAATTCCTTTGGAGACTTCAGAAGTCTCCAAAGGAATTTGTTGACTGTGGCCTGTTACTGGTTCTGAAGAAGAATGCTCGCTGTGAGGTGTCCCGTCCGGTGCCTGAGCGTGTGGATGTTTCGGCTGGTGGCCCTGTGGTCTTGCCCCCTGCTATGGTGTCTCCCCCACGGCATCCAAAATGTTCTCTTTGGTTGAGTTGCGGGCTAGGGTGATGCCATCGCGGAAGTGGCGTGTGGTTACTCGGGTGCAGCCGGTTGAGGATCTTACGGCCTATTTTACACGTACCCGCCCCCCTCCCCCTCTCATATGGGTGCGTGTGGTGCCGATTCCCGAGGCTTGGGGTACCATTTGGGTCCCGAGCTTACGTGCCTTCGTGTTGGAGGTTCCAGCCCTATGGCTTCTCCTTATGAGGAGGATGTGTCTGTTGTGTGGGTATGCTAGGAGGCATACGCTGTCCAGTTTCCGAAGGACCGGTTTCCGGACAAATACGTGACATAATGTATTGTGTCTGTGCTTGTTTGTATTTTGTTGAGTGCCCTTCGGGCTGCTTAGTTGTTCCTGCCTGTTACTGTTCTTGTTATTTTATGTTTGTTTACTGTGTTTCTTTTCTGTATTTCCTTTCCTGTTGCTATTTGCTCTTATAGACTGTTGCTGTGTTTGGTGTATTTTGTTTGTCCACCGGTATGTTTGGTATACGTGTTTATGTTTTGTACAGGCCCTCCAGGGTGGTGATTTTGTGCATTGCATGTTTTGTTTGATTCTGATGTCTTTGTTTAATGTACTTATTAACATGCCTTGCATGTAAATATAAAAAAATATAAAATTACATTAACATAATCGTGTCTCACCGACACTCAACTGACAACGATAACTCGAAAGCTCTTAATTATACGACACTTGACCCGTCAAGCATTCTGTAATTCCCAATTAATTACTGTCACACCGACAGCCTATTAATCAAGAAAATCAGGACAAGTTATGATTGACTTTCTGTCGCCCTATCGACAGTTGTCTCCACGGTCATATGACAAAATTACATTCATGAGGGTTCATTACTCTAATTCACTATGTTACTCTACACCCTGCATAAACGGGTAACATCAACACTGTGAATTCACTTAGTGGCAGGCGCTAATCCCCTTGATTAACTTTGAGTGCTTATTAAACTGTCCCACAGACAAATATAATTAATCCAACGAGATATGCTAGCTCAATCTGACTTCGCTCACGACAGGCAGTCAACCCTTGATAAATCATTATCCTAATTGACTATGAGCCACTATTTTGCCATCCCACTAACGGTTAATTAATCTAGAGGAAATTGCATTCACTACTATAGTCGCCCTCCCGACAATTCCCTCACCACTGTGTGAACTCACTGTGCACTGATGCTAATTGCACAAATTAGCAAGAGGTGATCAATTAGCTGTCCCACGGACAGGTAATTGCACCCACATATTACGTTACTCTCAACACTGGTTTCCAGAACACAGCAGTAACATCATTAAACAATGTGCTCCCCTGTGATGACGTTAATGACCTCCTAAATTCTCACTGAATCCTTCACAAGACCACCACGTCCTACACCCAGGACCTTGTCATACAGATAACAGAACACGGTGTACCTTTGCAGCCCACTGCAAATGACTAACACACTCCCACAGTGAAATAACAATTCTGAAATCACTGCCCAAACACACAACAAAATCACTGTCCAAACACACAACACACAACTGTATAAAATACACTAGCCAAGATATAATATATCAAATACCCACCACTGGGAATCTCGCTTTACACACTTCCCTGCCGGAACTGGTTACTCTGAAAAGATATCACATACATGGCACATATGGAACATCGAGCATGAAGGAATAAAATACCCACACTTTCCTCTACCCTTGGAGATACAGTAATTATCCATTACAACTCCACACAACTAAATGTATATCACGTGTACTTGTACACACGTCCTCGCTCACAGTTGGGCCATTCCTCAACTTGATTGATGTTAATCCAGGTGTAACTGACGTGTCTACAATTCCAATCACCTGACAGGTGTTAATGGACAATGTCAGATGGAACACTGGTATCGAAACCCGTTTCTGAGCCTAATACACCAAAACAAAATAATTGTACTCGCTCTTTTCTCCCGAACGGTCTCACTTGCACAATACTTCCATACAATCCCACCCCACTGACGCAGCAGTAGACTAATGCTGAAGTTGGTTGAAGTGGAAGCTCTCCCACGTCATCCACGTGGTCAGACAGGACCACAGGTGACTGGCTTGGTATTAAGACGCAAGACACAGAGTGCTGGGAGGTACAGCTGGTGCTTTAGCTAAGGCTTGGCACGGTGGTGTGAGACAACATGCGCGATAGCCCTTCACAGCTAGCGATGGTACATACACGCCCTTAGCACGGCGCGATACGCCCCTGCACAACACGGCTTGGTAAAAGTTAGCTTCCCACTATTTGACTTGTAATTTCCCCGGAATTACGAATACTGGGTTTCTCCACAACACTGGCAAACCTTCCCGAGTTCGTGTCTTTCAAATACCTTCTGACTAAGGCATGGATGACGAATGATGTCACTACATATCGCGGATATAAATCCCCCCACAGTCCGTTTCCTCTGAGTGGCATTCTAGCGTTCAAGCAATAGGCGACTATTACTTATAAAGTTCACTTCTCTTTATTTCGATGATGCCCCTCCTCACGATACCGGATACTTGCTTCAGCTATCCTGGTACGATGGCACGGCGACTTAGATGTCTTTGCAGTTAATATTTCCGATGCTTGGCCGAGCAAAGTAAACTTACGGACTCCCCAACCAAAGACACAGAGTGAATGATTTTGGCACCAAGCAGGGGCCCTCATCAGGTGGGATCCCTCAGCTCAACTCTACAAATCCCAGACAAGCATCTCAAGAGGCCTGGTGCTTCGACGAATCACGACTTCCCTTGAAGTGTCGCAATCCTAGTACGTCACGGCACGACGGGTCTATTGGTGGGGGGTGATCGGTCCACGACCGGTGACACTCCCCCCCCTCTCTTCTACGCTTGTTCCTGAAATTCACACGAGATAAATTCATGGCTAATATCTTTCCTTTCAGACATGCTACATGCTACTTTGTTGGAAAGCTCTTGTCAAGGACTGTCTGTAGACACCCATCAATACTGTGTAGGTTGAGTACTTCTCAAACTTGTGCCCTGTGCACTGGCCTTCCGGTCCTGTGCACACTCTCAACAGTGCACAATAGAGCTGGAAAATCTACCTCCTGACATACAGCACTCATGCTCACAGTTGTGACCTGTTAGACCGTCAGTTTAAAAATTATCATTACAAGACCTTCTTTTCGCATCCCATGACTGAAAGTTACAATTAATATTAAATTCATCACTGACAGCAGGATTATGTAAAGTTTCTGCAACCATGAACGCATTAGGCAGATGTAACTATGCGTCTCGTAGAGAAAAATCGGTATTACCAACCACCATAAGGTTAACATCACGATATGAATTGGCCAGTTTAGATATTTCATATTTCAGCCGGCACATCTCCATTCACATCTGTACAGTTGGTGTTGCTGGTGAAACAAGGCATATATACACACACGTATGATCAAATACTGCCGAGCACCGTTACAGACAAGTCCATTGGTAGTGCGCCTTGATGAGGTATTGACAGTACCAACTTTACATTGCATGTTGTTATGCCAGATGATCGCAGTGCCACCATAGGATCTTCCAGGACCTGACCAATCTTCACACATTTCAGTGCTGGCAGCGTAAAAATAACTATTTACAAATTATGAAAGGTTTTCAAATTCGTTAAATTTTAACAAATTCTCTTGCAGAACAAGAATACCGCACAAATTCAAAAGTGTTTGATACATTCATTGATTCGGGTTTAAACCCATCATTGTTGAATGTAAAACCTTAACATTCTCTACAATATTCTCTACTTGTTAGTCCTGGTTTTCATTTATTCCCATGATCTGAAGGTTCCATCTTGATTCCAAGAACTCGAACCGACCCTCTGTATCACTGAAACCTTCTGAAACACTGTTCTCTTCTACAGATTGTCCAGGATCCCCCCTCCTGGATGACCTTGGAATGTTGAAAGGTGAGGCATGCGGTTGAAATGGGTGAGTGCCTGGCTTGCACTCTCGCATTTTCCACAACACCAATTTCTTCCCATTCCCTCATTATTAGTATGTTTTGATGGTCAAGTGTAATAGTCACCCAAATTGGTAATGAAGCGGCAATAGTGAAGGGAAATTACATGGCCCGCAAGCTACCCCTGGTGAGGGTGTGATGGTGGGGAAGGAAGTGTAGTCTTCCTTACTGCTAAAGCATGTATGAGTGTTGCACTGGTTGTTGACACAGTAGCGTCATGACTGTCAACTGAGGCAGCTGAGCGACGCATTCCACAAGAGACAGATTGTTTGTAGAAATCTATCATGGTTAGAAGCCAAGCTAGATTGACCATCATTATTTGCATTCCTAAGTTTCGTTAATTAACCCTCCAGCTGTGCAATACAAATAATCATGCAACACTCGGCGATCATAAAATAAATTGATATGAAGAAAGTGTGTGTTCTTCTTACTTTGTTAATTAGCATCCAGGAAGGAAAAAAACTCCAAATGAAAAAGTCTCTATCCATTGTGGTTTAGCCGCAGTGGACTGAAGTTCTATTTTTTCAGTAGAAATGAGGTGAAGTGTCACAATGGAATAACTTTGTAGATTTATTTTTACTTTCTCACTTTATTTATATATATATAGTTTTTGGATGTAACAAATTGTACTGATGTGCCAAGGATAAGGTTTATTTGGTATAACTGTTAAAGTTAGATATGTATGCTGCAACCCATCCTCTGAATTGGCATTACGTTTTAATACTAAGTGTAATAAGTACATATCCGAACTGTCATACATAGTACATAATTGCACTTATGAGGCTGCAACACCCTCTTGCACAGGACAGCACATATATGACCTATTGCTTATAGTCAATATTTGGCTTATAAATAAGTACATATGTGGTATATTCCAAGTTATATTTTTTTCAAGGCACTAACTCTTCCTCTGAGTTTTATTAAACAATGAAGATTTTATACAAAATTTGACAATATCCTGAGTTACTTTACAATTTATTTAAATACTAGCTGTACCCGGCCATGCGTTGCTGTGGCTCAGCAATACATGTGTGTTGCTAAGTCACAGCAACCTTTCTTTGTCCCTCAGTTCTCCCCACCATTCCCCCTCGTCACCTCGTCCTCCCAACCATTCCCAAATGCCCCGTCCCCTCATCCTCCCAGCCATTCCCCACTCCACCGTCCCCTCGTCCTTCCCCACCATTCCCACTCCACTGTCCCCCCTCATCCTCCACCACCATTCCCCACTCCACTTTCCCCTCGTCCTCCCTAAAATCTCCCACTTTCCCCCATCCCCTCATCCTCCCCGCATTCCCCTTCTTCCCTGTCCCCTCTTCCTCCCCACCATCCCATGTTTCCTTGTCCATTCTTCTTTTCCCCGTTCTCTCATCCCCAAATCCCCCTCCCCACTATTACCTCCCTCCCCTGTCTCCCCGTCCTCCCCACCATTCCTCACTCCCTCATCCGATCCATTCCTAAATGATCATGATATTCCCTTCAGAAAATTGGGAACATCAAATGATCTGATGTTCCCATCACTGAAAAATAAGAACAGTTAAAAAACGAAATGAAAAACAAAGAAAAAATGAAAAAATAAACTATACTCATGAAATGAACGGAATGATAAACAACACAGCTCAATTCCAAGGCAATGTCATAGAAAATAAATAAATCAAAATGGAAATAAAGCAAAATCAATTAAAATTAAATTTATCAATGCAATCGGAAACACTGTAATGGAATCGTAACATATTTAGTAAAGCATGTATTGCTCTTACATGCAACAGATGGCGATTTTTTCAAAAAAGCATGGTTTTACCTGTCACAGGTGTGGCATCTATACTTATACTCATGAAATGAACGGTATGGTAAACAACACATCTCAATTCCAATGCAATGTAACATAAAATAATAAAATCAAATTGAAAATAAATCGAAATCTATGAAAATTCAATTTATCACTGCAATCGGAAACATTGAAATGAAATCGTAACATATTTAGTATAGCGTGAGTTGCTCTTACCTGCAACAGATGGCTCTGTTTTTTAAAAAAATGCATGTTTTTACCTGTCACTGGTGTGGCATCTATATAGTAGGTATATAAAGACATGCACAAATTCGAATGGGGCGTTGTGTCAAAATTTCCAAGCAATTGGTGAAGAACTTTCGGAGATTACAATGTGTGTTGCTCTTACGTCCAGCAGATAGAGTTGTTTAAAAAAAAGTAAACATGTTTTTTTCCTGTCACAGGGGAAGCATGTATATAGTAGGTATATAAAAACAAGCGGCTATTCGAATACAACGTTGTGTCAAAATTTCAGAGCAATCGGTAAAGAGGTTTCAAAGATTTCCCTCACATGAAAAACATGTGAGAGAATTATTTTACAAAGACCATAGAAAGAAATTGAGGGACTCAGGATTTTTTTCCCAAATTGGGGATGTTACTGGAAGCCTGAGGAAACAACTGTGAACCCTAAGTATGTGCAAGATTTTTAAATCTTAGGCAGTTTTCTAATATTTAATACGATGGGATGCACAATCGGAACATATTTACATACCCAGTCATATGATGTGATGCTCAGCTGAAGGGGACAAATTTAATTACCTCCTCAGTGAGTGGGTTCCACACTCTTTCGAAGAATCGCTCAAATATTCAGTATTACATCAAGAGTAACAACAGAGTCACCACCAGCCTTTCTCAAAGTATTAGGACAGTCGTGAATTGAAAGAACAGACAATTCATAAGTGACTTGTGGCAGAGAGACTTGACCAAATCCATTCGTATTCTTTTCTGGGTTGATAATGTTTCATCTGTTAATATCTCTTATGTTATACCCATTCATCCATTTCCACACTTTAATCAGGCCCGGATTAAGACCTTGAGAGACCCAAATCGCTAAAAAGATTGTGGTACCCACACTATACTGTACATTTAATTCAAAACTAAAACAATAGTTAATCATAAAATATTGTAATTATATTCCAGTGAATAATTATCAGTTATATGGTACAAAACACCTATTTTTACATAGTTTTCCTCTTTTAAAGATACATAGCATACTATAATTAAATTAATAATAATTTTGTTTACTTATTTTGGGACCGTCATTTTGTGGGCTTTAGTTCAACCACAATACTGCACTATGGTCCATTGTATATCTGGCACTGGATTTTTTTTTATGTCGCCCCTCTTTATTCGAGTTATGTCGCCCCCTCTTTATATAAGATCCTAAGCCGGTGCTTTTTATTTATCCAGGGCTGATTTATTCTTTATTCTTCCCATTTCTAGACAAGGTAAAATAAGATTCATCATCTCTTTTCATATGTAAAGTTTCAAGTTCCTGAGATTAACTTTGTAATCCCTTTCTGAAGTCGTTCAAAAGAATTTATGGTCATTTTGTATCATGGTAACCAGAACTGAACGGTATAATCTAAATGGGACCTAATAAGAATAGTACTTTGTAATTCCAGTACTTTGCTTGACTGTAACTATTTATTAAATATAAAGATCAGAGACTAGCTTAGCTCTTCCTTACATTCTCTTAGAAGTCTGGCAGTAACTTCATCTAGTCCAGGAATTTGTTTGCCTCTAATTTTTCGATCTGTTTAATAACTCCTCTCTAGCAATGACTAAAATCTTCAACTACCATCATAAATTTGTTCAGGTGAGGTAAAAATATCAAGTTCTTTTCTAGTAATAAAGAGACAAATTTCGTATTTAGAATTCCATCCATTATTGGCCATTCTCAGTTGCGTAACAACTAATTTTTCAAAGGACCAGTTTTATCTTTAGTCTTCGTTTGGTTTATCTGAAAGAACGGCTTGGGGTTTGTATATACCTGCCCGGCTGTACACTCTGCATTACTTTCCTAATTTTCTTTTCTTTTTCACTTTTCTAGTCTCTTTCTTAACCGCTTTTGAGAGTAAAAAGGTTTTTCAGTACCATAGTCATCTATGTTGGGTCATTGTTAACTGACATAATATATTTATGTGGTACACTATGTGCCTAGAAATTAATTATATATATATTTTTAAATTAGGTATAAGTTTAACACATTCCATTCCTCTTTCATGTGACCCACATCCGAGCACTCGTCACATACCTGAGGCAGCCCATCTCCCATGTTCATACGACCCACCTCAGAGGTGGGTAGGCATAGCCTTTATTCAGTAGGCACAGCCTTTATTCATCAACAATATTAGGTAACAATCATATAAGAACACGATGAGCCCGTAGCCAACTGTGTGCCAGAGACTTCGTGTGATCAGTTGACCTGAACTCACGTGAATTAACCTGTTGAACGAACAAGTTCAAGATGCGATTCAGCCTAGGAATAAATGATCGCTGATGGAGTGATTTTTAAATTTTGCCCCGAGGGGCGAGTTTATTGGGCATCGCCACTCATCTTGTGAGTGGACACACCGCCATAGCAGCATGTACAACACTCCCAAATAGGAAGAAAACCCACTGGGTTGTTCATCCTGTCACTTGTACCCAGACACAGCTGGGACTTGCTTAACTTTCTCAAGTGAACAGCTCCTCAAATAAGAAGATTAACATCTATCAACCCTTAAAAGCTTACGTTATCTTGCAGGTGCAAAATGGGGAAATCTTTTAAGAACAGTATCAATATTTGACAAATAGTGTTTTCCTAACTCAAACAATGTGGGGTTTATTATTCTACACATATTTCTAATGTCTCTCAGGTGTTCACATTCACGTAGATAGTGGTCAAGGCGGTGTCCATCACTCTCACCACAGATTCTGCAACTTCGCTGACCAACTGTTGTTTCCATTCCATATCTCCAAGGATATTTGTATCCAAGATGGATTCTCGTTATTACTGATTCTCTCCCTCGTCCTCCTCCTCTTCGGCCATAATGATTGGGACTGCCAGCTGCAACCATGTTGTACCATCGTATAAATTCACTGGTTTGTGCTTCTATCCTCCTTTCCTCAGTTACCTTGTCACGGTGAAGTTGCCTGACAATACCTCTAATTTGTAGTAGGGTCTTGGGTATGAAGTATTCAATATGGTCTCCTTCAACGCCTTCAGCAGCCAGCACATCTGCTCGTTCATTCCCACATATTCCAACATGGCAGGGGATCCACAGAAACTTGATGACTCTTCCCTGATTGGTAAGTACTCTCACAGCTCTCTTAATTTCAGCGACTATTGCAAGATTTTCTGCCCGATTTTTACTTAGGCTTTGCAGTGCTGCTTTTGAATCGGTGCAAATCACTGCACCATTAGTGTTCCGTTCAAGAAACCTTAACGCCATAACAATGGCAGTTAGCTCTGCTTGCGTTGAAGAGGCATAGTTCTCAATACGTGGTTTTTCTTCATTTCTGCGTTGGAAAGTATTATACTTGATTATCGTGTATGCTGCACCAGCCTTGCCATTGACAGGATTAGATGATCCGTCAGTGTAGATTTGATCTAGTTCATCTCCGGCTTCTTTATAAATTTCCTCGAGATACTTGTGCCTCATTTCTTGTGGTATCATGTTGGATTTTTTCGTTGCCATTTCATTGATGATGATCTTGCATGAGTCATCCTCCCAGGGAGGTAACCTCTCTACAGGCAGGAGCTCACGGGCTTGCTCAAGCAGGTGAAGCTCTTCGAGGTAGCAGACTGATCTGTGATGCCATTTTTTGCTTCTCCTGTTTCCCTCTGAAAGTAGCACAGAGCTCAGTTTTTTCTTAGCAATAACATTGTAATGGGGATCTCTGGCTATCCTAATTGCAAGCTTAGCATTCAGCTCCTGAATTCTGCTTTTAACACTGGGAAGGGACAACTCCTCTCGTAGAGTAGACGTTTTGGCAGTCCTTGGATGATTGTCATGGCTTCATTTTGAATGCTTTCAAGCCTTTTTATATCGCTTTGGGAGTAGGTGCTCAGAACTGGTGCGGCATAGTCTATGACGGAGCGCACATAGGCTGTGTACATCATTTTAAGCACGGCAATAGAGGCTCCATGTCCATTCCAGGTCATAGCTTTCATTGCCCTGAGTCGACTTTTGCATGTTCCTATAAGTTGATTGAGCTCCTCTTTCTTTCCCTTCTTAGAGCCGACAGTGACGCCAAGGTACCGATAGTGGTCAACCCATTCAAGTGTTACACCATTAATTTGCAGTTCTTCATTTGCTCTCCGCTTGTGATGGGAGTATGCCTTCGTCTTGTTTGTGGAGAGAGTGAAACCGAGCTCAATACATTTCCTTCCAAGGAGTTCAATGGACTGTTCAATTTTTCATCTGCATATCCCACTTGTTGTGTTCCTTCCGGAATATCAATATTTGCAATGGCGTTCATAAGTACATTGAATAGTGTAGGGCTTAAGACTCCGCCTTGGGGGGTCCCGAGTTACATATTCATTGTTCTGGAGACTGCTCCATTGAAGCAAACCTTGGCTTTCCTTCCTGTGAGGTAGTCTTCATGAGTCTCCCCTTGACACCCATGCATGCAAGCTCGTCCAGGATCGCAATCCCCTGTGCTTTGTCGAAGGCTCCTTTGATGTCAACAAATACAGAGTACCTAGCCGTGTCATTAGCCAAGTAATTAACTATACAATTTGCTGTGCTCCGTCCTTTAACAAATCCATTGACCCCCTCCCCTAACCTGCCTATTTTGTGCAACAGTCGGTTTAGGATGATCCTTTCAAGCATCTTGCAAGTGCATGACACGAGACTGATAGGTCTGTAATTACCAGGGTCATTAGGCTTCGGTATGGGAACAATTATTGCGTGTTTCCATTGTGTGGGCAACACTCCACTTAGGAATGACTTGTTAAACAGGTGGAGTAGTGGATTCCCAGACACTTCACACAGTGCACTGAGTATGTCGTAGGTGACGCCATCTTCACCAGGTGCTGTACTTTTACCCTTTTTCATAGCGCCCCTTACTTCTTGGGCTGTGATTGGTTCCCATATTCGTCATCACTAGACAGTGCTCTTGTTATCCTAATTCCTCTGTCATCATGTCGCAGGAGCTGTTCCCTGCTGATTTCTGCAGGGAGGGAGGAGGAGGATGCTGCATCACTCCACTTGTGAATTAGTTCCTCAGCCTTACCCTGGGGGTCTTTGTGAGCCGCAGGCCGGGCTCTGCCCCCCTTAGCTATCTGAATTTTTGCCCACACTTGTCTTGCAGATGTTTCCCGTCCAATAGAGCTAGTGAACTCAAGCCATTGTCTTTCCCGCTCTTTAATCTTCTCTTCCCTGGCTACTTGACACACAGTTTTAAACAACTCTTGGTTACTTTCAGTGGGATGTCTCCGGTACTCTCTACTCATGTCTCGCACATTTGCGTTAAGCATCTTTATGTAATCGTTCTCATACCATTTTATTTTCTTCCTCTGAGGGTTACTTCGCCCAAGTGTACGGCGCGGAACTCTTAGACAACTCTCAATTTGGTGATTAAGGTCATCAACAAATGTGTCAATGTCTTCTGGGATTTGATATTCCGTGAACCAGTCACTCATCCTGTTTATGAAGTGCGGCCTCATATCTGGTCCGAGTGATAACTTCTTCTTTTATTTGTCTCTTTCCTTCTCTTGCTTATGTCGACGGTGGTAATCAGTGCCCAGTGGTCACTACATAAACTGTGTACAATGTGTGTACTGGCATCCGTGTCCTGTGCATTCAGCAGGAGAGCATAGTCTAATCTTCCTCCTCTGAGGTGAGTTGGCTGTTCATCACCCAGGAGTCTAAGGTTTTCACTTCCCCTGACAAAGAGTGACAGTTTCCGTCCATTGACATTAGGCTGATGACAATTGGCACCAAAGTGTGGGTGTCTGGCATTCAGGTCACCATCCAGCAGGGTAGGGTCTTCATTAATAAATTCAGGCAGTGTGTCAAGGTCACGTTTACTCTGTGACACATATAGGTTCATTATATGTAGAGCATTATTGTTTAAGTAAAAGGTTGCTCCCAGTGACTTACACTCATCCCCCATGTGCAGGTCATCAATAATCTGTGCGGGAATGTTGTTATTTTCAAAAGTGATGAGACCCCGTTTTCTTTCCCCATGGGGCAGGGAGAACTTGCGATAACCGCTGAACCTTGGGTTGAAGGTTCACCTACCATCGTCTCCTGTAGGACTATGGCATCAGTTTGGTGTTCACGAGCGTATTGTATGATGTCATTAATTCTATTGCGAACGCCATTGCAGTTCCATTGTAGGATAGTGAGACTTTCTTCGCCGTGGTTATCCATCGTGGAGGTGTTGGTCATCAGATGTGCTGTGTGCGGTGGTGTTGCTGGTGAGAGTGTGTTCACTGGTGGTGTTGTATGTGGTGTTGCTGGTGAGAGTGTGTGCACTGGTGGTGTTGTATGTGGTGTTGCCCCACCGTCATGTGCTGGTGGTACTGTTTGTATGGGTGCCTGTGATCAATGGTGTTGTGTGCACTAGTGTCGTTGTGTTCACTGGTGGTGTTGTGTTCACTGGTGATGTTGTGTTCACTGGTGGTGGTGTTGTGTTCACTGGTGGTGCTGTTGGTGGTGTTGTGTTCACTGGTGGTGCTGTTGGTGGTGTTGTGTTCACTGGTGGTGCTGTTGGTGGTGTTGTGTTCACTGGTGGTGCTGTTGGTGGTGTTGTGTTCACTGGTGGTGGTGTTGTGTTCACTGGTGGTGCTGTTGGTGGTGTTGTGTTCACTGGTGGTGCTGTTGGTGGTGTTGTGTTCACTGGTGGTGGTGTTGTGTTCACTGGTGGTGCTGTTGGTGGTGTTGTGTTCACTGGTGGTGCTGTTGGTGGTGTTGTGTTCACTGGTGGTGCTGTTGGTGGTGTTGTGTTCACTGGTGGTGGTGTGTTCACTGGGGCAACGATAGCACTGAGTCTGCTGTTATGTGCCGTGGCTCGTGTTGCATCCTCATGCACCAAGTTGCAACTTGCTGATCTCGCCAGAAACAAGTTCAGGCCCTGCAGAATGTGAAGTATGTCCCCCTGGGTCTTCTGGATTGTACATAGGGTATTCTCAAGTTTATTTTGCTTGCTCATTAGTTCTTGCATGAGTGGGTGATTTTTTATCACGTGGGTAATCATTGCTTCGATTTCGGCCGGCATTGTTTTATCTGGACCCAGTGAGGTGTTGGCTGGTGAGTGAAGAGGGGGAGTGGTAGGGTTGTGGGAGGGGAGGGTCGCCTGAGAGGCGTAAGGGCTGGTTGACTGGGAGGCGTTAGGGGGTATGGATGATGAGGCAGGAATGGGGTTGTTGGGTGGGGTAGGGTTGGGGTTAGAGAGGGAGATAAGGTTGGGGTTAGTGAGGGAGATAAGGTTGGGGTTAGTGAGTGGGGTAGAGGTAAGTGGGTTTGTGAGAGAGATGAGGTCTGGTTGGGCCTGTGCGGGGTGGTGGTGGGTCACTCCACCACTACCCCAGGCTGGTGTCTGCCTACTGGAGGTTGGACCCTGGCTTGCTGTGGTACTGTTCACGGAGCCATTCCCGCCCCTGTTCACTGGTCCACCTGCTGTCTGCGTCGGCGTCCTTCTCAAGCCCTGACAGTCAGGCCTCTTGCTGCAATACCTGTTCCAGGCATGATGGGGCTGCTTGCAGTTGACCCATCTAGGGTCATAAGGAGGGCCAAATTCCTTGAGCTAGGCAGAGTAGGTAGAGGCACGTGAGAGGTGGAGCCAACAGGTCAGCGCAGGTGCGTAATAGTTGTGGACTGACTTCATCTGGCCCCACAGCTTTGCTTGGGCCCAGCGTTTTAAGGAGATGGAGAACTTCAGCCTGCTGTATAACCACCTCAGTCATTCTAGACACAGTGCTTGGAGCAAGATGTAGAGTCTGACGTTCAGGGATCAGGGACCTGCATCTTGGCAGCAAAGTGGTTTGCCAGTAGATCAGCCTTCTCCTGATTGTTGGTTGCAACAGTTCCATCCTTACAGATTTAGAGGCGGGATTGTGTCCTCAGATGACACTGAATACTTTTCTATCTTTCTCTTCCTTTCTCTCCCTTTCCTTTCCACCGTCCGTCTCTCTTTCTACCCCTCTTTCTCTTTCTCTCTCTCTCTCTCTCGACACTCGCACGTACAAACACACACACTCACACATGTGAGTGTGAAAGAAAGACTTAGGGGGTTGATATCTCGCCAAACCGGTCCCTTGAAGCTCATATCCAGAGGATAACATCAGTGACATATGCCAGGCTGGCCAATATAAGAACGGCCTTTATGTGTAAGGAATCATTCAAAACTTTGTATACCTCATATGTCAGACCAATCCTGGAGTATGCGGCTCCAGCATGGAGTCCATATCTAGGTCAAGCATAAGACTAAGCTGGAAAGAGTCTAAAGTTTTGCCACCAGACTAGTACTCGAACTGAGGGCTATGAGCCACGAGCAGAGACTACTGGAATTAAACCTCACGTCACTGGGAGACAGAGGAGTTTGGAGGGGTCATGATCACCACATACAAGATTCTCAAAGGAATTGGTAGGGTAGATAAAGACAGAATATTTAACACAAGGTCACACGCACTATGGGGCACAGGTGGAAATTGTGTACCCAAATGAGTCATAGAGACATTAGAAAGAATTTTTTCAGTGTCAGAGTAGTTGACAAATTGTATGTATTAGGAAGTGATGTGGTGGAGGAAGACTCCATACACTGTTTCAGGTGAAGATATGATAGAGCCCAATTGGCTCGGGAACCTGTTCATCAGTTGACTGACAGTTGAGAGGCTGGACCAAAGAGCCAGGGCTCAACCCCTGCAAGCACAACTAGGTAAGTACAACTAGGCAACTAGGTAAGTACACGTTTGTTGATTGGATCTTACAACTGTAACAATAATCGACCTTTCCTGGTACAGTTTCCTAATGAAGAGGCAGTGGATTACATAATGAAACACACACATTTACTCAGAGATAGCAGAGACTATTACAACGTATTTATTGATAGATGTATGACAAAAGAGGAACAGATAGCTCACAGGGCGAGCAGACCAGCACACCACCGGGACCCTACCCAACCCACCATTCCTTCCCAAGTCACACCCTCCCCAAATCAGCCCTCCCATCCCTTCCTCCTGCTTCTACCCCCAACAACTCTGCTGCCCCTTCCACCGCACTTGCACTCAATTCCACCTGCTACATCACACCCTTCAATGACACTATCGGGCCAAACCATACCCTCCCCAAACCAACCCTCTCACCCCTTCCTCCCTCATACCCCTGCCCCTTCTGTCCACATTGCATTCAATTCCATCTGAGCCATCCCACCTTTTATGACCCCCTCAACCCCCAAACCCCACCCAACCCTCAGCCCTCTTCTGCACCCCATCTCCCATATGAACCCATCACCTTGCGACCCCCTCACCTCTCCCCACCCTCTTCTTCCCCAAAACCCACACCTACCCCTGAATCCCCTTGACGAATACAACCTTTCTTTCACTCTCACCACCCATGCTCCATTCTCCTCTCATCCCCCCACCCCTCCCACTATCCTTCTTTCCCCCATCTTCTCAACCCCTATCTGACTCTCAGCCTCACTCTACCTCCCAACCTTCCCCCCCCCCATGCCACTCAAACCCTCCCTAATTTTCAGACCCATTATGCCCTTCCTACCCCCCCTTAGAGGCCCAGACCCCATGCGCCTCCCAGGCATCCCACTCCCAGATCCAATTCGCCCCCCAGACACCCACCAGACCCCCAGAGAGAGGGTGAACTCTGGTACCAGAGTTTCTAAGAAGAGTCTCAAGGTTTGGTACACTAATGCTGATGGGGTATCCAATAAAGCAGAAGAGATAAAAGAAAGAGTTAATGAGACTGACCCTGACATAGTTGTAATTGTGGAAACTAAAATAATTGGCATAATCTCGGATGCTATCTTTCCAGAGGCGTACCAGGTGATAGGAAAAGAAAGGGACTGATGGGGGGAAGCTGATGGAGGAAGTCGTTCCATAGTGTGGAGATTTGTGAGTTGGATAACAGGGTCTCAGAAGATTCTGGGGTGAAGGGTGAGTGGTCAAAGGTAGGGGGGGCAGGGTGGGTATGGGGTGAAGGGGGGACAGGGACCATATTGGGTGAGGAGGGGGTGAGGGTTGGGAAAGGGAGGGCATGGGGTGAGAAAGGAGGAGGGGGACAGGAAGGGAATGAGGTGCGAGGGGAGGGGGGAACCAGGAAGGGGATGGGGGAACAGGGAGGGTATAGAGTGAGGGAGAAGGGGGGGGGGACGGGGATGGGTTAGTAGCCAGTCAGTGGTTCGAGCAATCGACCCAACAGCTCCTTTCACTGTGGAAACTGATGCTTCAGATCATGCCATTGCTGCTACCTTAAACCAGAATGAACAACCAGTAGCATACTTCTCCCAAACGCTTTCATATAGTGAACAGAGTAGAGTATGAAGTTTATGCCATTGTTGAAGCTCTAAGGAAGTGATTAGCTCACTGTCGACACTTTGGGCTTGACTGACCAGCAAAGTGTTGCTTTTATGTTTAACTCTTAATCAGCTGGTAAAATAGAAAACTATAAAATAGCTAGATGGTGAGTTGAACTCTCCTGTTACCACTATGACACTGTATATCGCCCAGATAAAAAGAACATACCCACTGATGCATTCTCACGCGTATGTGGTGCCACCAGTGTGGATGAACTTATGGAATTGCATGAAAATCTGTATCACCCTGGAGTGTCTCGTATGGCTCATTTGGTCCGATGTCGAAATCTGTCTTATTCTGTGAAAGAAGTGAAGAAGATGACGAATTCTTGCTCTACATGCTCTGAACTTTAACCTCAGTTTTTCAAGTTTGACTCCGGGCATTTGATTAAAGCTACTCAGCCATTTGAACGACTCGGGATAGATTTGAAACGACCACTTCTATCCCAATCAAGAAATAACTATATACTTACTATCAGAAATTAATTTTCTAGATTCTCTTTTGCATTCCTTTGCTCGGATATGATTACTGGTACAGTAATTCAAAGCCTGGTGTAGTTGTTCCCAATCTTTGGTATGCCTGCATATATACACTCCGATAGGGGAACCTCCTTTATGTCTGAGGAGTTGAAGGATTTTCTACTGAAGAAAGGAGTAGCAACTAGCCACACGACTCCTTACAACCCAAGAGGAAATGGTCAGGCAGAGAAGTACAATGGGACTATTTGGAAAACAGTTCTGCTAGCTCTTAGGACAAGAAACTTAGATAAATCCCAATGGAAAGTTATTTTTTCTGATGCACTCCACTCTATTCGATCATTGTTGTGCAGCTCTACAAATTGTACACCACAGGAACGACTCTTATACCATTCCAGGAGGTCTACTTCAGGGCGAATTCACCCTACGTGGCTTGCGTGCAAAGGTCCTGTCCTCCTAAAACGTTATGTGCGGCATAGCAAAAACAATCCCCTTGTTGATGAGGTTGAGGTCGTACACATGAATGAAGAATACGCCCATGTCAAGTTCCGAGATGGCAGAGTTACTACTGTACTATTAAGACGCCTCACGCCCATGGCAACAGAGGGCTCCAAGAGTTTGGACAATAATCTCTACATTCAACAGCAACATCCAGCGATTGTGTAAGCTGGAGAAAACCTAAACCCACCTCGTCCTGAACCACCTTATCCTGAACTACTTCGTGCTGAACCACCTGACCTGGAAACACCTAATCTTAAACCTATCTCTGAAGTAACACTTCCTCGAGACAGTGTATGCGGAACCAACTTGAACAATATATCCTTCGACATTGCCAGAGTGCCTTCGACGATCTGGAAGGATGCGCAGTACAATGTTATAAAATGATGTATCTATCGTACCTGGATTCAGTTAGTGTTGCACCTGATGGGAACTCGTTTGACTGTTATTGTTGTAGTGAGCGACAGATCAGCAGTGACTCTCATGTATACAGGTCGATGTTAAATGCACTAGTGTATGTGTTATCGAGATAAATAAAAGTAAAACTCAAGGTTAGGTGGGTTGGGTTAATTAAATATGTGGAGATAAGATGTCGGATTGATAGTGTACAGAATATCTAAAACTATCACTTATCTGAAATGCTTGTCTGGTAAAAGTTGTTCAATGTCAACCAATATTATTTGACTAGTTGTATATGAAAAGTGCTGACATTGTCCCAAGTTTCAGTACTGCAGCGTAAATAGACAGGGAGATTTTTTTTTCAACGTTTTTTACACATTTTCAAGTCCATACTTCAGAACACACGTTTCAGATATAATTATTCTGTGACACTTTTCTGACACATTTGCATATAATATAATACCTTGAGTTATAGAATTTCCAAAACATCTTTAGTTTTCCTAATATAAATGTTCAAAGTTCCCAAAATCTTTTTGCAAATATGGCATGTTTATTGCTATTGTAAAATCAATAAATGAACTTAGAGAAAAATGTAAACTCCACAATGTAGAGACATGCCCTCCACATATACTGTGTAAGTTTCATGTAAATTGAATAAAAAATGAATCAGTTTTGTAAACGTTTGTGTCAATTCTGTTTGTGTCAATTTGTGTAGCAGTTTTTTGTGTAGCAGTCAATTTGTGTCAATTCGTTTGTGTCAATTTGTGTAGCAGTCTCCGTGGTGTAGTGGTAAGACACTCGCCTGGCGTTCCGCGAGCGCTATGTCATGGGTTCGTATCCTGGCCGGGGAGGATTTACTGGGCGCAAATTCTTAACTGTAGCCTCTGTTTAACGCAACAGCAAAATGTGTACTTGGATGAAAAAACGATTCTTCGCGGCAGGGGATCGTATTCCAGGGACCATAGGATTAAGGACTTGCCCGAAACGCTACGCGTACTAGTGGCTGTACAAGAATGTAACAACTCTTGTATATATCTCAAAAAAAAAAAAAAATTGAAAAAAAAAAAACAGAAATGAATAAAGTCTAAGGTTCCAAAATCTGTGGCTGAGATTGACATCAACCAATTTTCTCCAAAATTGGCATCCTTACAGATAGGCTTACGTACAGTCAGGTGTGTAAGTTTGATGCAAATCGGCCGAAAAAAATGAAAAAAAAAAATTGAAAAAAAAAAAAAATACTTTTTTTTTCTTAAATTTTTTTTCAATTAAACTAATTATAATATTTGTTTAATATATGCTATTGTGATAGCAAAGAGTCATAGCTATGATTTCAGTTGACACTTTTGATTGATAATCGATTTTGACCATTTTGGCATAATTTTCACAACTACTTCAATATTTTTTTTCTCCCTTCCTATTTAAGCTACGATGCTGATACTTGGACTAGATGAAACACTTTTCATATAGAACTTGTCGAAAAAGTTTGATTGAAATCGAACGAGTTTTCATTTTTCCATTTTTATAACCAGACTTAAGAATTTATAACCATGTTTTTTTTTTTAGATATATACAAGAGTTGTTACATTGTTGTACAGCCACTAGTACGCGTAGCGTTTCGGGCAGGTCCCTGGAATACGATCCCCTGCCGCGAAGAATCGTTTTTTCATCTAAGTACACATTTTACTGTTGCGTTAAACAGAGGCTACAGTTAAGGAATTGCACCCAGTAAATCCTCCCCGGCCAGGATACGAACCCATGACATCGCGCTCGCGGAACGCCAGGCGAGTGTCTTACCACTACACCTCGGAGACTGTGAGAAGTCAGAAGAAATGTCGCACCACATGTTCTTAAGAGAGAACATTTGGTGCGACATTGAAACTATCTTAGAATTTTTTCTATTCAAACAGTCTTTCTAAATTATTATTAAAGAAAATATATTACATTTGTGCGACGTAAAATGATAACGTTGTGGCTTAATTGTACATTAGTTAGGATACTCGCATCATCTCCGAATTTACGTTGGTAATTCTCAGCCACTAAGCTGAGAGCCTATAACACCCTGGTGTTTACACATTCCTTATCTATACATTTCTCCAATGAGAGTGCTGCGTAAATCGTTCTTGTTTTTCCAGTAAACTTTTAATCCATTTACATTTACGTTTCAAGCGTAAACGGAGCGTTATGCACCCCTCAAGACTCTCTACATAGCTGTCCCTGTTCCTGAATTAAAAAAATAGTTATCTCAAGCCACGAAATCTGGTGTCTTTACTGTCGTCCTAAATGCTAAGTTGTTAAGAATATAACTCTACACCAGTATTTTTAACATTTCTTTCCTTGTCGCCACTTTTTGCTATTTTGAAAAGTGTAAAGCCTTCTCTCCCCCCCCCCAATTTTGTTATGAAACAGAAAATAAATTGGCTTTTGTTGTTAATATTTATTCAATGTGACCACCTGTGTTGATCACTGATCACTAGTGCAAGTGTAAGCCAGGATTACCCAGGAAAAGGGGGGGGGGGGGTCGCCAAGCGTTGAGTCCTAGGAATCATAGTTGACTAGGTGTCCTGGGAGAACGATTCTTGGGATACAGTCCTGTATGCTGGATGTGGGGAGGTGCACTTGCAGGCTGAAACATGTCCAGCAAGTGGCGTCATGAGGCCTTGTGAACCAGAAGTGAGCTGGCCGGTCAGTTTTCGTTAAGGACTGAACCAGAAGTACTTGTAGGCAGTTCTGGTGAAGGGAGCATCAGCACAAGTAACTAGGTAAGCCCTTGTTGACCGATCATCTGTTAATCTGGTTGGTCTGTCAGGGATCTGAATTAGTGGCAGACAAGTGATTTTTATAAGGCTCGAATTGTGGAGTAAGCAAACGTAAACTTGTTCCCAGAGACACATAATGTGGCACAACGGACTAATTTGGAAAATTTTATAACATTAAAAAGGTGGTAATTATGTCCTCTGAAGAAGTTGTGTTAAACTGTAAAGCACATGGTGGTCACAGTATCTGCAGGGGGTCGAAAATGTTACAAGCATCCAACTAATTTATGGTGTTTGAAGCAGGATTCGTCTTGAATTTTGGATAGTAGTGGCGATGTTGTGAAGAGTAGAGATGACTGTCGCTTCTAGTGGGTGTAGTGACAGATGAGGGTGTTGAGGAGAGCAGAGGTGACTGCAGCGTCTGGTGGGTGTAGTGACAAATAAGGGTGTTGAGGAGAGCAGAGGTGACTGGCGTTTCAGGTGGATGTAGTGACAGGTGAGGGTGTTGGGAAGAGCAGAGGTGACTGCCGCTTCTGCGGGTGTAGTGGCTGATGAGAGTCACTACATGTGACTGGTGAGGCATGTGTTTGTTAGTGAGCAATGGAGTAGGATAAATTATTTTTAAAGCTTTGAGGTTAGTACAAGATAAGGTAGTTATAAATCCTTGGAGATACAGCATAAGGAAGAGTAAAATCAGGAGTTTCTAAGATATATGATTATAGATAATTGTCTTCAGGGGGATTAAAGGCACCCATGGGCAAGGGGAGTGCAACTCTAGTTACTCATGCTATTACGACATGCTAATGTCTTTTTTTCCAGAATGCGAAATCCAGGTAAATATCCAACTACGAAAAAGAAATCCAACTTCTTCGCTGAGTTGTAAATTTTAGCTTGAAAAAAGTACAATTTTATTAGGTAGAACGATACCAAATAAAAATGCAATAAATATACAAACACAGTTCTTTTCAGTAATAATAAGTAAAAAGAACATGAAACTGTAATGGGGGGAGGAGGAAATAGCTCTATCTTGTCCATTATTCCACCCCCCAGTTAACTAACGAGGCCGGGGGAAACAGCTCTCTCAAGTCCGTTATCCCATCCTCAGTTAGCTACCTATTCTAGAGCACCTCCAGAGTTCCTAAGGCAACCTCTCTCGTTCAACACCTTGTAACCTAGGTATTTGACTACATAGGTGCTAAGACTACAAGGCGCCGTAACTTGATCAGTTACCCGAAACTCTAGAGAGAACTCTAGAATACATTTCACTGCCAAAAACGTATAAGAGACATGAAAGGAAAGAGAAGACTAGTGAAGTAATTAGTGAGGGTTTGGGGTGAGAGAGGTAGAGAGGTGGGAGGAGCGAGGAGGGTCATTAGTTAAAAGTGAGAGTTTAGAGAGGGGTGGAGGGAGAGGAATAGATAGGTAGAAGTAGAAGAGTAGATAGTAGAAGTAGCAGAGTAGATAGTAGAAGACGAAATGCTGCCACCATCCATTCTAGACCATTTCATACAAGACAAGGAATGGAACTCGTCTGTATCACAATATTCACAAAAGATGTTATCAAGAGGCCAATTTTAGTATGTCCAATCTTATCATGTACTCATTAAATCATGAAACCAGTAATCACAGAGGCTTTCTCACCTCAACTCGAACTCTAGGGGACACAGTTAAAGGCAATTTAAATAATAAATTCAATTATATTTCACATACTAAGTATCATAATTTAAGTAATGTTCAAGATCTATATATGTAAAGTGAGTCATCCTCCAAGAATCTGAGAACACTACAACTAACTGCCCCTGATCATCACACAACACTTGTAAAACACGACCAAGTCATCTTAATGTTCAACTCACCAAGTGTCTGCCTATACCTGGATAGAGGGGGGTCTGTAGCTTGACAGAGACTGTCCCGCCCTGCCGGCCGACAGCCTCCCTGCTAGGCCGTCTTCTCTGCTCTGCTGGCTCCTGTTCTTCTAATTCTCTTGAATCGATAGCTCTCCGAGTATATATTGGGGAACCTAGTAACTAACTCCGCCCACAAGTAGATAGCCTCAGGCACTCTACCAAGCCACTCCTTAAACGTCGGCATGTTTGAAGGCTACCAGGCTCCAATTATAAGATTAGCAGAAGCTAGGTGAAATTCGCATGATCTGACCTCAGGTCACTTGAGGTCATTAACGGTTAGAGGTGTGAGTCTCCAGCCGACAAACTGGCGCCTTCTCAAATTCTTGTCTGGCTCATATATCTCTATGAATTTTAAATACAACTAAACCAAATACCTTACAGTGTTACATCTCCCTTCTCCCCGAAAATAAAGTTTTTGCAACACTGCTAAAGCGAGCTAGCTGTGTGCGTCAACTTTATTAACGAAAAGAATACATCCTAGCTAAACAAATATACATCATCCTACTCTAAAAAAATGAAATATGTAGACAGACGTCCATTGTCTCTGGCTGGGCGACGTCACTGCTTGGTCTTGTAGATAGTCCTGTACCACATTTCTTCAACACAACTGCCTCCGTCGCTTCACCGTCGTTAACGCACAACAACCCTTGGTCAACCAGGAAGCCGTTACTACTTGAACTGCGCACAGGACCGTGGAATTCGGTTGTCCCAGCTGCTCTGTAATTGGCCCTACGTCAGTCACCATGAGAGACGTATATTGGAGTTCTTCACAGCTATGGGGACTACATGGTTCGAGACCTCCATATAGTTGCCACAGTAGAAATCCCATCCTACTCTTCTCCTCCCTGTTGCTCCAGCACGCCTCCTTCAGAGAGCCACTTCTGACAGCCACATCAAGTCCGCACGATATAGGAAGAATCACTCAACAGAGCAACATGCTTGCAGGAGGGGCGGCCAGTTAAGGCAAACGATGCTGTCTTGCAATTACGCTCCATGCAATGATGCTGACACCAGCAAGGGACACTAAGCATCGTGTCTCACTCAGCTTGTCTTATCTTCTTCTTCTTTCTTCTCTCTTCTTTCTTCTCTCTTCCTTCCTCTCTCTTCTTTCTTCTCTCTTCTTTCTTCTCTCTTCCTCCTCCCATGGGCCTTTGACAAGCGACCTGGGGTCCATTGGGGTCCGTCCGTCCTGGGGTCCATCCTGGGTAGACCGATGTTGGTGGGACAGACTGGAGTCGTTGTTATTCCTCTTCCATCTTTACTGGGTCGTCTGGGGTCGTCTGCAGAACGACCTGGGGTCCACTGGGGGTCCGTCTGTCTTGGGGTCCACTGGGGTCCGTCCGTCCTGGGGTCCACTGGGTAGACCAATGTTGACTGACCGAGAGGGCTGCATCTTGGGGTCCCCCGGGGTGGTGGTGGTGGTGGTGAAGCCATGACCTCCAGGTAGTGGGCTGGTCGTCGAGGTGGTGATAAACGCCCCTGAGTGTGGTACACAGCAGCCGTCTCCCTCTTCTGTATGTGCGTCTCTCCTCTGGCTCCGACCTGTGAATGAACATAAAGGCAACAATACCCGTGTTCCATCCTGTTGTGTGACCCTGTAGTTTGTATAGGGTTCACACAGTCCAGTCATAATGCTCTCCTCCTGGCAACGACTACACTCAAATTTTAATAATCCAATTAACACTGAATGATATTGACTTGGTGGAACATAAAACAGTAACAGAGTAAAGTTTAGAGAAGAGAGAATAAGGTCATCACACTTTTAATTTGTCACTAAACGAATCTCCACAAAAAATATCAAAACTAATAGACAAAACACTAGCCTAACTTAACTATACCGTTCCTAATCTTACATACTTATACAGCCGTTACTCCCACCCTTAACCTACAGCCACCTACGTGACCCAGAGTGTTTCCCTCGCTTCTCCGCGGGTCCACAACTCCAAACTTTTGCCACCCCTGTGACCAGACTATCTAACGCCGAGCGTCCCCAACGTGAAGTCTACTGACATACTAAGCCTCCCCCTAGCATGCTGTACAATACCAGTACACCTCGGGTTATTGCGTTCAAATGGAGTAAAACAGTCGATCGCAATAATCTGAGCAGAACCACCACTTAATACCACTTAAGAACTACACCTGCCACTCCCCAACTGACCTGGGGACCAGCGGAGGCTGGGTGTCCCCCTGGGACATGTGAGGTCACCTGTCTCACACAGCTGACCTGCACTACCAACAACCGCTAAGTTCCAAAATCGCCAAATCTTATCACTAACATAAATCACTTCACACGCAAGTTCTGGAGAACATTCCCTGAACTTCACAAAACTCACAAAATCACTAAAACCAATCGCCAGAGAATCACTATCTCCTAACCTGAAAAAACTCGCCAAATCGCGAATATTAAACACCTGTCAAGATCTCCCTGATAGCGCCTGAGCGGCAAAAGACACGTGGGACTGAACAATGTTAAATGAACACTACCATAAACATTGTTCAACACCGCTACCATCATTGTAACGGGAGGGAGGGGGAAATAGCTCTATCTTGTCCATTATTCCACCCCCCAGTTAACTAACGAGGCCGGGGGAAACAGCTCTCTCTAGTCCGTTATCCCATCCTCAGTTAGCTACCTATTCTAGAGCACCTCCAGAGTTCCTAAGGCAACCTCTCTCGTTCAACACCTTGTAACCCAGGTATTTGACTACCTAGGTGCTAAGACTACAAGGCGCCGTAGCTTGATCAGTTACCCGAAACTCTAGAGAGAACTCTAGAATACATTTCACTGCCACAAACGTATAAGAGACACGAAAGGAAAGAGAAGACTAGTGAAGTAATTAGTGAGGGTTTGGGGTGAGAGAGGTAGAGAGGTGGGAGGAGCGAGGAGGGTCATTAGTTAAAAGTGAGAGTTTAGAGAGGGGTGGAGGGAGAGGAATAGATAGGTAGAAGTAGAAGAGTAGATAGTAGAAGTAGCAAAGTAGATAGTAGAAGACGAAATGCTGCCACCATCCATTCTAGACCATTTCATACAAGACAAGGAATGGAACTCGTCTGTATCACAATATTCACAAAAGATGTTATCAAGAGGCCATTATTAGTATGTCCCATCTTATCATGTACTCATTAAATCATGAAACCAGTAATCACAGAGGCTTTCTCACCTCAACTAAAACTCTAGGGGACACAGTTAAAGGCAATTTAAATAATAAATTCAATTATATTTCACATACTAAGTATCATAATTTAAGCAATGTTCAAGATCTATATATGTAAAGTGAGTCATCCTCCAAGAATCTGAGAACACTACAACTGACTGCCCCTGATCATCACACAACACTTGTAAAACACGACCAAGTCACCTTAATGTTCAACTCACCAAGTGTCTGCCTATAGCTGGATAGAGGGGGGGGGGGGTCTGTAGCTTGACAGAGACTGTCTCGCCCTGCCGGCCGACAGCCTCCCTGCTAGGCCGTCTTCTCTGCTCTGCTGGCTCCTGTTCTTCTAATGCTCTCGAATCGATAGCTCTCCGAGTATATATTGGGGAACCTAGTAACTAACTCTGCCCACAAGTAGATAGCCTCAGGCACTCTACCAAGCCACTCCTTAAATGTCGGCATGTTTGAAGGCTACCAGGCTCCAATTATAAGATTAGCAGAAGCAAGGTGAAATTCGCATGATCTGACCTCAGGTCACTTGAGGTCATTAACGGTTAGAGGTGTGAGTCTCCGGCCGACAAACTGGCGCCTTCTCAAATTCTTGTCTGACTCATATATCTATGTATTTTAAATACAACTACACCAAACACCTTACAGTGTTACAAAACAACGTGTTTCCAAGCCGTCTGTCTCTGGGATTACACTGGGATTACACTGACGCACAATTGCTTTGTCCCATTCAGTTGTTGTCGTTCTCATGTTAGGAGGTGTTAAAACGTGTTCGAACGTTGTAGCAGGGACGTAGTTTCGTCACATGTTAGGTGGGGCAGACGTCGCGTCACTCCTGTACCGTCACTGTAGGGAGGCTTATAACTGCTGGCAACCACCTGCAGTTACCACCTGGTAACTGCTGGCAGTTACCTTACCTGAAGGTTAGGCCGGGCCCTTTAAGTGAACTTTGATGAAGTTAAAGGTTGTGGAAGTGCAGTTGTCACAGAGCAACAGGAAGTTACCCCAGTAGTGATAAACGGTACTTGACATGCTACAGCGGTTAAAGCCCTGGGCGGTTATACGAGAACAGGCTATTGTGAGTAATGAGGATATTATGCAGTAGTGAGCAGGTTGTGGAAGCCAGCCCTTAACCCGTTGGGGGTGAGAGTGGATTTATTCATAAATGACTTATTTTCAGGTTATTGGTCATTTTTGGATTCGGTCATTAGTTAATATAGTGTTATGGGTCAAGATGAGGTCAATCATGAGCGACTTATAAAATTGGCTGAGTCAGGTTAGAGTCGTTAGAGTCGACCTTGTCTTCACTGCATTATGAGATAACAAGGCGAGGAGTGAGACAGCTTCCCCACCCACACGGTGATGATAGCGCACTGAATGAAGACCTATTATTGCTAGTCACCACATGATTATTTGACCATTTAGCCGCACCATTTCTCCCTACCTGTGCGCAGCACCGCCTGCTAGCCTGGGTTGTGTGTGTGTGTGTGTGTGTGTGTGTGTGTGTGTGTGTGTGTGTGTGTGTGTGTGTGTGTGTGTGTGTGTGTGTGTGTGTGTGTGTGTGTGTGTATGTGTATGTGTGTGTGTGTGTGTGTGTACTCACCTAGTTGTACTCACCTAGTTGTGCTTGCGGGGGTTGAGCTCTGGCTCTTTGGTCCCGCCTCTCAACCGTCAATCAACAGGTGTACAGGTTCCTGAGCCTATTGGGCTCTATCATATCTACATTTGAAACTGTGTATGGAGTCAGCCTCCACCACATTACTTCCTAATGCATTCCATTTGTCAACCACTCTGACACTAAAGAAGTTCTTTCTAATATCTCTGTGGCTCATTTGGGCACTCAGTTTCCACCTGTGTCCCCTAGTGCGTGTGCCCCTTGTGTTAAATAGCCTGTCTTTATCAACCCTGTCGATTCCCTTGAGAATCTTGAATGTGGTGATCATGTCCCCCCTAACTCTTCTGTCTTCCAACGAAGTGAGGTTCAATTCCCGTAGTCTCTCCTCGTAGCTCATACCTCTCAGCTCGGGTACTAGTCTGGTGGCAAACCTTTGAACCTTTTCCAGTTTAGTCTTATGCTTGACTAGATATGGACTCCATGCTGGAGCCGCATACTCCAGGATTGGTCTGACATATGTGGTATATAATGTTCTGAAAGATTCCTTACACAAGTTTCTAAAGGCCGTTCTTATGTTAGCCAACCTGGCATATGCTGCTGATGTTATCCTCTTGATATGAGCTTCAGGGGACAGGTCTGGCGTGATATCAACCCCCAGGTCTTTCTCTCTCTCTGACTCTTGAAGTATTTCATCTCCAAAGTGATACCTTATATCTGGTCTCCTGCTTCCTACCCCTATCTTCATTACATTACATTTGCTTGGGTTAAACTCTAACATCCATTTGTTCGACCATTCCTGCAACTTGTCCAGGTCTTCTTGAAGCCTCAAGCTGTCCTCCTCTGTCTTAATCCTTCTCAAAATTTTGGCGTCGTCAGCAAACATTGAGAGGAATGAGGCTATACCCTCTGGGAGATCATTTACGTATATCAGAAACAGGATAGGTCCAATCACAGAGCCCTGTGGGACTCCACTGGTGACTTCACGCCATTCTGAGGTCTCACCCCTCACTATAACTCTCTGCTTCCTATTGCTTAGGTATTCCCTTATCCACTGGAGCGCCCTACCCATTACTCCTGCCTGTTTCTCCAGCTTATGCATCAACCTTTTATGGGGTACTGTGTCAAAGGCTTTCCGACAGTCCGAAAAAATGCAGTCCGCCCATCCTTCTCTTTCTTGCTTAATCTTTGTCACCTGATCATAGAATTCTATCCAGCCTGTAAGGCAAGATTTAACCTCCCTGAACCCATGTTGATGGGTTGTCACGAAGTGTCTTCTCTCCAGATGTGTTACTAGGTTTTTTCTCACAATCTTCTCCATCACCTTGCATGGTATACGAGTTAAGGACACTAGCCTGTAGTTCAGTGCCTCTTGTCTGTCACCCTTTTTAAATATTGGTACTACATTAGCAGTCTTCCATACTTCTGGTAGGTCTCCCGTTTCTAGTGACCTACTATACACTATGGAGAGTGGCAAGCAAAGTGCTCCTGCACACTCTTTCATTACCCATGGCGAGATTCCATCCAGCCCAACAGCTTTTCTCACATCCAGCTCCAATAGGTGTTTCTTGACCTCATCTCTTGTAATTTCGAACCTTTCCAAGGTCACCTGGTTTGCTGCCACCTCTCCTATCGCCGTGACTTCTTCCTGTTCTATTGTAAAGACCTCCTGGAACCTTTTGTTGAGTTCTTCACACACCTCTTTGTCATTCTCTGTGTACCTGTCCTCGCCCACCCTAAGTTTCATCACCTGTTCCTTCACTGTTGTCTTCCTCCTGATGTGACTGTGTAGTAGCTTTATTTCGGTCTTGGCTTTATTAGC